>NC_092710.1:75348725-75575225 GCF_047496885.1 Scyliorhinus torazame | reverse complement strand
CAACTCTCCAACTCCCCTACTCTGTAATTCCCCAATCCTCAACTATCCTTGTCCCCAACTCACCAGCTTCCCAACTCTCCCACTCCCCAACTCTCCAAGGCCCCAACTCTCCCACTCCCCAACTCTCCCACTCCCCAACTCCCCAACTCTCCAACACCCCAACTCTTCAACACCCCATCTCCCAAACTCAATAACTCCCAACTCTCCAACTCTAGAACACCCCAACTTTCCAACACCCCAACTCTCCAACTCGCCATCTCTCCAACTCCCCAACTCCCCTACTCTCCAACTCTCCAACTCTCCAAATCTCAACTCCCCAACTCTCCAACACGCCAACTCTCCAACACGCCAACTCTCCAACTCTCCAACTCCCCAACTTCCAACTCTCCAAATCTCAACTCCCCAACTCTCCAACACCCCAACTCCCGAACTCTCGAACACCCCAACTCTCCAACACCCCAACTCTCCAACTTCCAACTCTCCAACTTCCAACTCTCCAACTTCCAACTCTCCAACTTCCAACTCTCCAACTCCCCAACTCACCAACTCCCAACTCACCAATTCTCCAGCTCCCAACTCTCCAAATCCCCAACTCTCAAACTCTCCAAATCCAAACTCTCCAACTCCCCAACTCTCCAATTCTCCAACTCCTCAATTCCCAAACTCTCCAACTCCCCAGCTCTCCAACTCCCTGACTCTCCCACTCGCCAACTCTCCAACTCTCCAACTCCCCAACTCTCGAATACCCCAACTGCCCAACACCTCAACTCCCCACTCCCCAACTCTCCCACTCCCCAACTCCCCCACTTCCCAACTGCCAACTCTCCCACTCCCAACTCTCCAACTCCCAACTATCCAACTCTCCAACTCCCAACTATCCAATTTCCCAACTCTCCAATTCCCCAACTCTCCCACTCGCCCACTCCCCAACTATCCATCTCTCCAACTCGCCAACTCTCCAACTCCCCAACTCCCCTACTCTCCAACTCTCCAACTTCCAACTCTACATATCTCAACTCCCCAACTCTCCAACACCCCATTTCTCCAACATCCCAACTCTCCAACATCCAACTCTCCAACTCTCCAACTCCCCAACTCTCCAACTCCCAACTCTCCAACTGCCAACTCTCCAAATCCCCAAATCTCCAACTCCCCAACTCTCCAACTACCCAATTCCCCAACTCTCCAACTCCCCAACTCTCGAATACCCCAACTGCCCAACAACTCAACTCCCCACTCCCCAACCCTCCCACTCCCCAACTCACCCACTCCCCAACTCACCCACTCCCCAACTCCCAACTCTCCCAATCCCAACTCTCCAACTCCCAAATACCCAACTCTCCAACTCCCAACTCTCTAATTCCCCAACTCTCCAACCCCCAACCCTCCAGCTCCACAACTCTCCAACTACCCAACTCCACAACTCTCCAACTACCCAACTCCCCAACTCTCCAACTCTCCAACTCTCCAACTCACCAACTCTCCAACTCCCAAATCTCCAACGCTCCAACTCCCAACTCTCCAATTCCCCAACACTCCAACCACCAACTCTCCAGCTCCACAACTATCCAACTCCCCATCTCCCAAACTCTCCAACTCTCGAACATCCTAACTCTCCAACACCCCAACTCTCCAACATGCCAACTCGCCAACTCTCCAACTCCCCAACATCCAACTCTCCAAATCTAAACTCCCCAATACTCCAACACCCCAACTCCCCAACTCTCGAACGCCCCAACTCTCCATGTCCCAACTCTCCAACTCCCAAACTCTCCAACTCTCCTACTTCCAAATCTCCAACTCTCCAACTCCCCAACTTCCAACTCTCCAAATCTCAACTCCCCAACTCTCCAACACCCCAACTCCCGAACTCTCGAACACCCCAACTGTCCAACATCCCAACTCTCCAACTTCCAACTCGCCAACTTCCAACTCGCCAACTCTCCAACTCCCCAACTCACCAACTCCCAACTCTCCAATTCTCCAACTCCCAACTCCCCAAATCCCCAACTCTCAAACTCTCCAAATCCCAAACTCTCCAACTCCCCAGCTCTCCAACTCCCTGACTGTCCCACTCGCCAACACTCCTACTCTCCAACTCACCAACTCTCGAATACCCCAACTGCCCAACACCTCAACTCCCCACTCCCCAACTCTCCCACTCCCCAACTCCCCCACTCCCCAGCTATCCAACTCTCCAACTCGCCAACGCTCCAACTCCCCAACTCTCCAACTCTCCAACTTCCAACTCTCCAAATCTCAACTCCCCAACTCCCCCACTCCCCATCTCTCGAACACCCCAACTCTCCAACATCCCAACTCTCCAACTTCCAACTCTCCAACTTCCAACTCTCCAACTCTCCAACTCCCCAACTCACCAACTCCCAACTCTCCAATTCTCCAACTCCCAACTCTCCAAATCCCCAACTCTCAAACTCTCCAAATCCCAAACTCTCCAACTCCCCAGCTCTCCAACTCCCTAACTGTCCCACTCGCCAACACTCCTACTCTCCAACTCACCAACTCTCGAATACCCCAACTGCCCAACACCTCAACCCCCCACTCCCCAACTCTCCCACTCCCCAACTCCCCCACTCCCCAGCTATCCAACTCTCCAACTCGCCAACGCTCCAACTCCCCAACTCTCCAACTCTCCAACTTCCAACTCTCCAAATCTCAACTCCCCAACTCTCCAACACCCCATCTCTCCAACATCCCAACTCTCCAACATCCAACTCTCCAACTCTCCAACTCCCCAACTCTCCAACTCCCAACTCTCCAACTGCCAACTCTCCAAATCCCCAACTCTCCAATTCCCCAACTCTCCAACTCCCAAATTCCCCAACTCTCCAACTCCCCAACTCTCGAATACTCCAACTGCCCAACCACTCAACTCCCCACTCCCCAACCATCCCACTCCCCAACTCCCCCACTCCCCAACTCCCAACTCTCCCACTCCCAACTCTCCAACTCCCAAATACCCAACTCTCCAACTCCCAACTCTCTAATTCCCCAACTCTCCAACCCACAACTCTCCAGCTCCACAACTCTCCAACTACCCAACTCCCCAACTATCCAACTACCCAACTCCACAACTCTCCAACTACCCAACTCCCCAACTCTCCAACTCTCCAACTCTCCAACTCACCAACTCTCCAACTCCCAAATCTCCAATGCTCCAACTCCCAACTCTCCAATTCCCCAACTCTCCAACCACCAACTCTCCAACTCCACAACTATCCAACTCCCCATCTCCCAAAATCTCCAACTCTCGAACATCCCAACTCTCCAACACCCCAACTCTCCAACACGCCAACTCGCCAACTCTCCAACTCCTCAACTTCCAACTCTCCAAATCTAAACTCCCCAATACTCCAACACCCCAACTCCCCAACTCTCGAACACCCCAACTCTCCATGTCCCAACTCTCCAACTCCCAAACTCTCCAACTCTCCTACTTCCAAATCTCCAACTTCCAACTCCCCAACTCTCCAGATCTCAACTCCACAACTCTCCAACACCCCAACTCATCAACACCCAACTCCCCAACTCCCAAACTCTCCAACTCCCCAACTCACAAACTCTCCAACACTCCAACTCTCCAATTCCCAAACTCTTTAACTCCCCAGCTCTCCAACTCCCCGACTCTTCCACTCCACAATTTCCCCAGTCCCCAACTCACCAATTCTCCAATCCCCAACTCCCCAACTCCCCAACTCTCCAACTCCCCAACTCTCCAAATCTCCAACACTCCAACTCTCCCACTCCCCGACTGTCGCACTCCCCAACTCTCCACCTCCCCAACTCTCCAAATCTCCAAAACTCCAACTCTCCCACTCCCCGACTGTCGCACTCCCCAACTTTCCAACACCCCAACTCTCCAACTCGTCAACACTCCAACTCCCCTACTCTGTAATTCCCCAACTCCTCAACTATCCTTGTCCCCAACTAACCAACTTCCCAACTCTCCCACTCCCCAACTCTCCAACGTCCCAACTCTCCCATTCCCCAACTCTCCCACTCCCCTACTCTCCACCACCCCAACTCTTGAACACCCCAGCTCCCCAACTCCCAAACACCCCAACTCCCAAACTCCCCAACTCCCAAACTCTCCAACTCTAGAACACCCCAACTCTCCAACTCCCCAACACCCCAACTCTCCAAAACTCCAACTCTCCAAATCTCAACTCCCCAACTCTCCAACACGCCAACTCTCCAACACGCCAACTCTCCAACTCCCCAACTTCCAACTCACCAAATCTCAACTCCCCAACTCTCCAAGACCCCAACTCCCGAACTCTCGAACACCCCAACTCTCCAACTTCCAACTCTCCAACTTCCAACTCTCCAACTTCCAACTCTCCAACTCACCAACACCCCAACTCACCAACTCCAAACTCTCCAATTCTGCAACTCCCAACTCTCCGAATCCCTAACTCTCCAATTCCACAACTCTCCAACTCCCCAACACCTCAACTCCCCACTCCCCAACTCTCCCACTCCCCAACTCCCCCACTCCCCAACTCCCAACTCTCCCACTCCCAACTCTCCAACTCCCAACTATCCAACTCTCCAACTCTCCAACTTCCAACTCTCCAAAGCTCAACTCCCCAACTCTCCAACACCCCATCTCTCCAAGTTCCAACTCTCCAACATCCAACTCTCCAACTCCCCAACTCTCCAACTCCCAACTCTCCAAATCACCAACTCTCTAACTCCCCAACTCCCCAACTCTCCAACTCCCCAACTCTCGAATACCCCAACTGCCCAACACCTCAACACCCCACTCCCCAACGTTCCCACTCCCCAACTCCACCACTCCCCAACTATCCAACTCTCCAACTCCCAACTCTCCAATTCCCCAACTCTCCAGCCACCAACTCTCCAGCTCCACAACTATCCAACTCCCCAACTCCCAAACTCTCCAACACTCAAACACCCCAACTCTCGAACACCCCAACTCTCGAACAACCCAACTCTCGAACACCCCAACTCTCCAACACCCCAACTCTCCAACTCTCCAACTCCCCAACTCTCCGACTCCCAACTCTCCAACTCTCCAACTCCCAAATCTCCAAATCCCCAACTCTCCAATTCCACAACTCTCCAGCTCCCCAACTCCCCAACTCTCCAACTCCCCAACTCTCGAATACCCCAACTGCCCAACACCTCAACTCCCCACTCCCCAACTCTCCCACTACCCAACTCCCCCACTCCCCAACTCCCAACTCTCCCACTCCCAACTCTCCAACTCCCAACTATCCAACTCTCCAACTCCCAACTCTCCAATTCCCCAACTCTCCAACCCCCAACTATCCAGCTCCACAACTCTCCAACTACCCAACTCCCCAACTCTCCAATTACCCAACTCCCCAACTCTCCAACTCTCCAACTCCCCAACTCTCCAACTCCCAACTCTCCAACATTCAACCCCCAACTCTCCAATTCCCCAACTCTCCAACCCCCAACTCTCCAACTCCCCAACTCCCCAACTCTCCAACTCCCCAACTCTCCAACTCCCAACTCTCCAACACTGCAATTCCCAACTCTCCAATTCCCCAACTCTCCAACCCCCAACTCCCCAACTCTCCAACTCCCCAACTCTCCAACTCCACAACTCTCCAACTTCCCAACTCACCAACTCTCCAACTGCCCAACTCTCCAACGCTCCAACTCCCAACTCTCCAATTCCCGAACTCTCCAGCCACCAACTCTCCAGCTCCACAACTATCCAAATCCCCAACTCCCATACTCTCCAACTCTCAAACACCCCAACTCTCGAACATCCCAACTCTCCAACACGCCAACTCTCCAACTCTCCAACTCCCCAACTCTCCAACTCCCAACGCTCCAACTCTCCAACTCCCAACTCTCCAAATCCCCAACTCTCCAATTCCACAACTCTCCAACTCCCCAACTCCCCAACTCTCCAACTCCCCAACTCTCGAATACCTCAACTGCCCAACAGCTCAACTCCCCACTCCCCAACTCTCCCACTCCCCAACTCTCGAATACACCAACTGCCCAACAACTCAACTCCCCACTCCCCAACTCTCCCACTCCCCAACTCCCCCACTCCCCAACTCCCAACTCTCCCACTCCCAACTATCCAACTCTCCAACTCCCAACTCTCCAATTCCCCAACTCTCAAACCCCCAACTCTCCAGCTCCACAACTCTCCAACTACCCAACTCCCCAACTCTCCAACTACCCAACTCCCCAACTCTCCAACTCCCCAACTCTCCAACTCCCAACTCTCCAACACTCCAACTCCCAACTCTCCAATTCCCCAACTCGCCAACACGCCAACTCGCCAATTCTCCAACTCCCCCACTTCCAACTCTCCAAATCTAAACTCCCCGACTCTCCAACACCCCAACTCCACAACTCTCGAACTCCCCAACTCTCCACGTCCCAACTCTCCAACTCCCCAACTCTCCAACTCCCAACTCACCAACTCTCCAATTCCCAACTCTCCAATTCCCCAACTCTCCAATTCCACAACTCTCCAACTCCCCAACTCTCCAGCTCTCCAACTCTCCAACTCCCCAACTCTCGAATACCCCAACTGCCCAACAACTCAACTCCCCACTCCCCAACCCTCCCACTCCCCAACTCACCCACTCCCCAACTCCCAACTCTCCCACTCCCAACTCTCCAACTCCCAAATACCCAACTCTCCAACTCCCAACTCTCTAATTCCCCAACTCTCCAACCCCCAACTCTCCAGCTCCACAACTCTCCAACTACCCAACTCCACAACTCTCCAACTACCCAACTCCCCAACTCTCCAACTCTCCAACTCTCCAACTCACCAACTCTCCAACTCCCAAATCTCCAACGCTCCAACTCCCAACTCTCCAATTCCCCAACACTCCAACCACCAACTCTCCAGCTCCACAACTATCCAACTCCCCATCTCCCAAACACTCCAACTCTAGAACATCCTAACTCTCCAACACCCCAACTCTCCAACACGCCAACTCGCCAACTCTCCAACTCCCCAACTTCCAACTCTCGAAATCTAAACTCCCCAATACTCCAACACCCCAACTCCCCAACTCTCGAACGCCCCAACTCTCCATGTCCCAACTCTCCAACTCCCAAACTCTCCAACTCTCCTACTTCCAAATCTCCAACTCTCCAACTCCCCAACTTCCAACTCTCCAAATCTCAACTCCCCAACTCTCCAACACCCCAACTCCCGAACTCTCGAACACCCCAACTCTCCAACATCCCAACTCTCCAACTTCCAACTCTCCAACTTCCAACTCGCCAACTCTCCAACTCCCCAACTCACCAACTCCCAACTCTCCAATTCTCCAACTCCCAACTCTCCAAATCCCCAACTCTCAAACTCTCCAAATCCCAAACTCTCCAACTCCCCAGCTCTCCAACTCCCTGACTGTCCCACTCGCCAACACTCCTACTCTCCAACTCACCAACTCTCGAATACCCCAACTGCCCAACACCTCAACTCCCCACTCCCCAACTCTCCCACTCCCCAACTCCCCCACTCCCCAGCTATCCAACTCTCCAACTCGCCAACGCTCCAACTCCCCAACTCTCCAACTTCCAACTCTCCAAATCTCAACTCCCCAACTCCCCCACTCCCCATCTCTCGAACACCCCAACTCTCCAACATCCCAACTCTCCAACTTCCAACTCTCCAACTTCCAACTCTCCAACTCTCCAACTCCCCAACTCACCAACTCCCAACTCTCCAATTCTCCAACTCCCAACTCTCCAAATCCCCAACTCTCAAACTCTCCAAATCCCAAACTCTCCAACTCCCCAGCTCTCCAACTCTCTGACTGTCCCACTCGCCAACACTCCTACTCTCCAACTCACCAACTCTCGAATACCCCAACTGCCCAACACCTCAACCCCCCACTCCCCAACTCTCCCACTCCCCAACTCCCCCACTCCCCAGCTATCCAACTCTCCAACTCGCCAACGCTCCAACTCCCCAACTCTCCAACTCACCAACTTCCAACTCTCCAAATCTCAACTCCCCAACTCTCCAACACCCCATCTCTCCAACATACCAACTCTCCAACATCCAACTCTCCAACTCTCCAACTCCCCAACTCTCCAACTCCCAACTCTCCAACTGCCAACTCTCCAAATCCCCAACTCTCCAATTCCCCAACTCTCCAACTCCCCAATTCCCCAACTCTCCAACTCCCCAACTCTCGAATACCCCAACTGCCCAACCACTCAACTCCCCACTCCCCAACCATCCCACTCCCCAACTCCCCCACTCCCCAACTCCCAACTCTCCCACTCCCAACTCTCCAACTCCCAAATACCCAACTCTCCAACTCCCAACTCTCTAATTCCCCAACTCTCCAACCCACAACTCTCCAGCTCCACAACTCTCCAACTACCCAACTCCCCAACTATCCAACTACCCAACTCAACAACTCTCCAACTACCCAACACCCCAACTCTCCAACTCGTCAACACTCCAACTCCCCTACTCTGTAATTCCCCAACTCCTCAACTATCCTTGTCCCCAACTAACCAACTTCCCAACTCTCCCACTCCCCAACTCTCCAACGTCCCAACTCTCCCATTCCCCAACTCTCCCACTCCCCTACTCTCCACCACCCCAACTCTTGAACACCCCAGCTCCCCAACTCCCAAACACCCCAACTCCCAAACTCCCCAACTCCCAAACTCTCCAACTCTAGAACACCCCAACTCTCCAACTCCCCAACACCCCAACTCTCCAAAACTCCAACTCTCCAAATCTCAACTCCCCAACTCTCCAACACGCCAACTCTCCAACACGCCAACTCTCCAACTCCCCAACTTCCAACTCTCCAAATCTCAACTCCCCAACTCTCCAAGACCCCAACTCCCGAACTCTCGAACACCCAACTCTCCAACACCCCAACTCTCCAACTTCCAACTCTCCAACTTCCAACTCTCCAACTTCCAACTCTCCAACTCTCCAACACCCCAACTCACCAACTCCAAACTCTCCAATTCTGCAACTCCCAACTCTCCGAATCCCTAACTCTCCAATTCCACAACTCTCCAACTCCCCAACACCTCAACTCCCCACTCCCCAACTCTCCCACTCCCCAACTCCCCCACTCCCCAACTCCCAACTCTCCCACTCCCAACTCTCCAACTCCCAACTATCCAACTCTCCAACTCCCAACTCTCCAACTCCCAACTCTCCAACTCCCCAACTCCCCTACTCTCCAACTCTCCAACTTCCAACTCTCCAAAGCTCAACTCCCCAACTCTCCAACACCCCATCTCTCCAAGTTCCAACTCTCCAACATCCAACTCTCCAACTCCCCAACTCTCCAACTCCCAACTCTCCAAATCACCAACTCTCTAACTCCCCAACTCCCCAACTCTCCAACTCCCCAACTCTCGAATACCCCAACTGCCCAACACCTCAACACCCCACTCCCCAACGTTCCCACTCCCCAACTCCACCACTCCCCAACTATCCAACTCTCCAACTCCCAACTCTCCAATTCCCCAACTCTCCAGCCACCAACTCTCCAGCTCCACAACTATCCAACTCCCCAACTCCCAAACTCTCCAACACTCAAACACCCCAACTCTCGAACACCCCAACTCTCGAACACCCCAACTCTCGAACACCCCAACTCTCCAACACCCCAACTCTCCAACTCTCCAACTCCCCAACTTTCCAACTCCCCAACTCTCCGACTCCCAACTCTCCAACTCTCCAACTCCCAAATCTCCAAATCCCCAACTCTCCAATTCCACAACTCTCCAGCTCTCCAACTCCCCAACTCTCCAACTCCCCAACTCTCGAATACCCCAACTGCCCAACACCTCAACTCCCCACTCCCCAACTCTCCCACTCCCCAACTCCCCCACTCCCCAACTCCCAACTCTCCCACTCCCAACTCTCCAACTCCCAACTATCCAACTCTCCAACTCCCAACTCTCCAATTCCCCAACTCTCCAACCCCCAACTATCCAGCTCCACAACTCTCCAACTACCCAACTCCCCAACTCTCCAATTACCCAACTCCCCAACTCTCCAACTCCCCAACTCTCCAACTCCCAACTCTCCAACATTCAACCCCCAACTCTCCAATTCCCCAACTCTCCAACCCCCAACTCTCCAACTCCACAACTCCCCAACTCTCCAACTCCCCAACTCTCCAACTCCCAACTCTCCAACACTGCAATTCCCAACTCTCCAATTCCCCAACTCTCCAACCCCCAACTCCCCAACTCTCCAACTCCCCAACTCTCCAACTCCACAACTCTCCAACTTCCCAACTCCCCAACTCTCCAACTCCCCAACTCGCCAACGCTCCAACTCCCAACTCTCCAATTCCCGAACTCTCCAGCCACCAACTCTCCAGCTCCACAACTCTCGAACACCCCAACTGCCCAACAACTCAACTCCCCACTCCCCAACCCTCCCACTCCCCAACTCACCCACTCCCCAACTCCCAACTCTCCCACTCCCAACTCTCCAACTCCCAAATACCCAACTCTCCAACTCCCAACTCTCTAATTCCCCAACTCTCCAACCCCCAACTCTCCAGCTCCACAACTCTCCAACTACCCAACTCCACAACTCTCCAACTACCCAACTCCCCAACTCTCAAACTCTCCAACTCTCCAACTCACCAACTCTCCAACTCCCAAATCTCCAACGCTCCAACTCCCAACTCTCCAATTCCCCAACACTCCAACCACCAACTCTCCAGCTCCACAACTATCCAACTCCCCATCTCCCAAACTCTCCAACTCTCGAACATCCTAACTCTCCAACACCCCAACTCTCCAACACGCCAACTCGCCAACTCTCCAACTCCCCAACTTCCAACTCTCCAAATCTAAACTCCCCAATACTCCAACACCCCAACTCCCCAACTCTGGAACGCCCCAACTCTCCATGTCCCAACTCTCCAACTCCCAAACTCTCCAACTCTCCTACTTCCAAATCTCCAACTCTCCAACTCCCCAACTTCCAACTCTCCAAATCTCAACTCCCCAACTCTCCAACACCCCAACTCCCGAACTCTCGAACACCCCAACTCTCCAACATCCCAACTCTCCAACTTCCAACTCTCCAACTTCCAACTCGCCAACTCTCCAACTCCCCAACTCACCAACTCCCAACTCTCCAATTCTCCAACTCCCAACTCCCCAAATCCCCAACTCTCAAACTCTCCAAATCCCAAACTCTCCAACTCCCCAGCTCTCCAACTCCCTGACTGTCCCACTCGCCAACACTCCTACTCTCCAACTCACCAACTCTCGAATACCCCAACTGCCCAACACCTCAACTCCCCACTCCCCAACTCTCCCACTCCCCAACTCCCCCACTCCCCAGCTATCCAACTCTCCAACTCGCCAACGCTCCAACTCCCCAACTCTCCAACTCTCCAACTTCCAACTCTCCAAATCTCAACTCCCCAACTCCCCCACTCCCCATCTCTCGAACACCCCAACTCTCCAACATCCCAACTCTCCAACTTCCAACTCTCCAACTTCCAACTCTCCAACTCTCCAACTCCCCAACTCACCAACTCCCAACTCTCCAATTCTCCAACTCCCAACTCTCCAAATCCCCAACTCTCAAACTCTCCAAATCCCAAACTCTCCAACTCCCCAGCTCTCCAACTCCCTGACTGTCCCACTCGCCAACACTCCTACTCTCCAACTCACCAACTGTCGAATACCCCAACTGCCCAACACCTCAAACCCCCACTCCCCAACTCTCCCACTCCCCAACTCCCCCACTCCCCAGCTATCCAACTCTCCAACTCGCCAACGCTCCAACTCCCCAACTCTCCAACTCTCCAACTTCCAACTCTCCAAATCTCAACTCCCCAACTCTCCAACACCCCATCTCTCCAACATCCCAACTCTCCAACATCCAACTCTCCAACTCTCCAACTCCCCAACTCTCCAACTCCCAACTCTCCAACTGCCAACTCTCCAAATCCCCAACTCTCCAATTCCCCAACTCTCCAACTCCCAAATTCCCCAAATCTCCAACTCCCCAACTCTTGAATACCCCAACTGCCCAACCACTCAACTCCCCACTCCCCAACCATCCCACTCCCCAACTCCCCCACTCCCAAACTCCCAACTCTCCCACTCCCAACTCTCCAACTCCCAAATTCCCAACTCTCCAACTCCCAACTCTCTAATTCCCCAACTCTCCAACCCACAACTCTCCAGCTCCACAACTCTCCAACTACCCAACTCCCCAACTATCCAACTACCCAACTCCACAACTCTCCAACTACCCAACTCCCCAACTCTCCAACTCTCCAACTCTCCAACTCACCAACTCTCCAACTGCCAAATCTCCAATGCTCCAACTCCCAACTCTCCAATTCCCCAACGCTCCAACCACCAACTCTCCAACTCCACAACTATCCAACTCCCCATCTCCCAAAATCTCCAACTCTCGAACATCCCAACTCTCCAACACCCCAACTCTCCAACACGCCAACTCGCCAACTCTCCAACTCCTCAACTTCCAACTCTCCAAATCTAAACTCCCCAATACTCCAACACCTCAACTCCCCAACTCTCGAACACCCCAACTCTCCATGTCCCAACTCTCCAACTCCCCAACTCTCCAACTCCACAACTCTCCAACTTCCCAACTCCCCAACTCTCCAACTCCCCAACTCTCCAACGCTCCAACTCCCAACTCTCCAATTCCCGAACTCTCCAGCCACCAACTCTCCAGCTCCACAACTCTCGAATACCCCAACTGCCCAACAACTCAACTCCCCACTCCCCAACCCTCCCACTCCCCAACTCACCCACTCCCCAACTCCCAACTCTCCCACTCCCAACTCTCCAACTCCCAAATACCCAACTCTCCAACTCCTAACTCTCTAATTCCCCAACTCTCCAACCCCCAACTCTCCAGCTCCACAACTCTCCAACTACCCAACTCCACAACTCTCCAACTACCCAACTCCCCAACTCTCCAACTCTCCAACTCTCCAACTCACCAACTCTCCAACTCCCAAATCTCCAACGCTCCAACTCCCAACTCTCCAATTCCCCAACACTCCAACCACCAACTCTCCAGCTCCACAACTATCCAACTCCCATCTCCCAAACTCTCCAACTCTCGAACATCCTAACTCTCCAACACCCCAACTCTCCAACACGCCAACTCGCCAACTCTCCAACTCCCCAACTTCCAACTCTCGAAATCTAAACTCCCCAATACTCCAACACCCCAACTCCCCAACTCTCGAACGCCCCAACTCTCCATGTCCCAACTCTCCAACTCCCAAACTCTCCAACTCTCCTACTTCCAAATCTCCAACTCTCCAACTCCCCAACTTCCAACTCTCCAAATCTCAACTCCCCAACTCTCCAACACCCCAACTCCCGAACTCTCGAACACCCCAACTCTCCAACATCCCAACTCTCCAACTTCTAACTCTCCAACTTCCAACTCGCCAACTCTCCAACTCCCCAACTCACCAACTCCCAACTCTCCAATTCTCCAACTCCCAACTCCCCAAATCCCCAACTCTCAAACTCTCCAAATCCCAAACTCTCCAACTCCCCAGCTCTCCAACTCCCTGACTGTCCCACTCGCCAACACTCCTACTCTCCAACTCACCAACTCTCGAATACCCCAACTGCCCAACACCTCAACTCCCCACTCCCCAACTCTCCCACTCCCCAACTCCCCCACTCCCCAGCTATCCAACTCTCCAACTCGCCAACGCTCCAACTCCCCAACTCTCCAACTCTCCAACTTCCAACTCTCCAAATCTCAACTCCCCAACTCCCCCACTCCCCATCTCTCGAACACCCCAACTCTCCAACATCCCAACTCTCCAACTTCCAACTCTCCAACTCTCAACTCTCCAACTCTCCAACTCCCCAACTCCCCAACTCCCAACTCTCCAATTCTCCAACTCCCAACTCTCCAAATCCCTAACTCTCAAACTCTCCAAATCCCAAACTCTCCAACTCCCCAGCTCTCCAACTCCCTGACTGTCCCACTCGCCAACACTCCTACTCTCCAACTCACCAACTCTCGAATACCCCAACTGCCCAACACCTCAACCCCCCACTCCCCAACTCTCCCACTCCCCAACTCCCCCACTCCCCAGCTATCCAACTCTCCAACTCGCCAACGCTCCAACTCACCAACTCTCCAACTCTCCAACTTCCAACTCTCCAAATCTCAACTCCCCAACTCTCCAACACCCCATCTCTCCAACATCCCAACTCTCCAACATCCAACTCTCCAACTCTCCAACTCCCCAACTCTCCAACTCCCAACTCTCCAACTGCCAACTCTCCAAATCCCCAACTCTCCAATTCCCCAACTCTCCAACTCCCAAATTCCCCAACTCTCCAACTCCCCAACTCTCGAATACCCCAACTGCCCAACCACTCAACTCCCCACTCCCCAACCATCCCACTCCCCAACTCCCCCACTCCCCAACTCCCAACTCTCCCACTCCCAACTCTCCAACTCCCAAATACCCAACTCTCCAACTCCCAACTCTCTAATTCCCCAACTCTCCAACCCACAACTCTCCAGCTCCACAACTCTCCAACTACCCAACTCCCCAACTATCCAACTACCCAACTCCACAACTCTCCAACTACCCAACTCCACAACTCTCCAACTCTCCAACTCTCCAACTCACCAACTCTCCAACTCCCAAATCTCCAATGCTCCAACTCCCAACTCTCCAATTCCCCAACTCTCCAACCACCAACTCTCCAACTCCACAACTATCCAACTCCCCATCTCCCAAAATCTCCAACTCTCGAACATCCCAACTCTCCAACACCCCAACTCTCCAACACGCCAACTCGCCAACTCTCCAACTCCTCAACTTCCAACTCTCCAAATCTAAACTCCCCAATACTCCAACACCCCAACTCACCAACTCTCGAACACCCCAACTCTCCATGTCCCAACTCTCCAACTCCCAAACTCTCCAACTCTCCTACTTCCAAATCTCCAACTTCCAACTCCCCAACTCTCCAGATCTCAACTCCACAACTCTCCAACACCCCAACTCATCAACACCCAACTCCCCAACTCCCAAACTCTCCAACTCCCCAACTCACAAACTCTCCAACACTCCAACTCTCCAATTCCCAAACTCTTTAACTCCCCAGCTCTCCAACTCCCCGACTCTTCCACTCCACAATTTCCCCAGTCCCCAACTCACCAATTCTCCAATCCCCAACTCCCCAACTCCCCAACTCTCCAACTCCCCAACTCTCCAAATCTCCAACACTCCAACTCTTCCACTCCCCGACTGTCGCACTCCCCAACTCTCCAACTCCCCAACTCTCCAAATCTCCAAAACTCCAACTCTCCCACTCCCCGACTGTCGCACTCCCCAACTTTCCAACACCCCAACTCTCCAACTCGTCAACACTCCAACTCCCCTACTCTGTAATTCCCCAACTCCTCAACTATCCTTGTCCCCAACGAACCAACTTCCCAACTCTCCCACTCCCCAACTCTCCAACGTCCCAACTCTCCCATTCCCCAACTCTCCCACTCCCCTACTCTCCACCACCCCAACTCTTGAACACCCCAGCTCCCCAACTCCCAAACACCCCAACTCCCAAACTCCCCAACTCCCAAACTCTCCAACTCTAGAACACCCCAACTCTCCAACTCCCCAACACCCCAACTCTCCAAAACTCCAACTCTCCAAATCTCAACTCCCCAACTCTCCAACACGTCAACTCTCCAACACGCCAACTCTCCAACTCCCCAACTTCCAACTCTCCAAATCTCAACTCCCCAACTCTCCAAGACCCCAACTCCCCAACTCTCGAACACCCCAACTCTCCAACACCCCAACTCTCCAACACCCCAACTCTCCAACTCCCAACTCTCCAACATTCAACCCCCAACTCTCCAATTCCCCAACTCTCCAACCCCCAACTCTCCAACTCACCAACTCCCCAACTCTCCAACTCCCCAACTCTCCAACTCCCAACTCTCCAACACTGCAATTCCCAACTCTCCAATTCCCCAACTCTCCAACCCCCAACTCCCCAACTCTCCAACTCCCCAACTCTCCAACTCCACAACTCTCCAACTTCCCAACTCCCCAACTCTCCAACTCCCCAACTCTCCAACGCTCCAACTCCCAACTCTCCAATTCCCGAACTCTCCAGCCACCAACTCTCCAGCTCCACAACTATCCAAATCCCCAACTCCCAAACTCTCCAACCCTCAAACACCCCAACTCTCGAACATCCCAACTCTCCAACACGCCAACTCTCCAACTCTCCAACTCCCCAACTCTCCAACTCCCAACGCTCCAACTCTCCAACTCCCAACTCTCCAAATCCCCAACTCTCCAATTCCACAACTCTCCAACTCCCCAACTCCCCAACTCTCCAACTCCCCAACTCTCGAATACCTCAACTGCCCAACAGCTCAACTCCCCACTCCCCAACTCTCCCACTCCCCAACTCTCGAATACACCAACTGCCCAGCAACTCAACTCCCCACTCCCCAACTCTCCCACTCCCCAACTCCCCCACTCCCCAACACCCAACTCTCCCACTCCCAACTCTCCAACTCCCAACTATCCAACTCTCCAACTCCCAACTCTCCAATTCCCCAACTCTCAAACCCCCAACTCTCCAGCTCCACAACTCTCCAACTACCCAACTCCCCAACTCTCCAACTACCCAACTCCCCAACTCTCCAACTCCCCAACTCTCCAACTCCCAACTCTCCAACACTCCAACTCCCAACTCTCCAATTCCCCAACTCGCCAACACGCCAACTCGCCAATTCTCCAACTCCCCAACTTCCAACTCTCCAAATCTAAACTCCCCGACTCTCCAACACCCCAACTCCTCAACTCTCGAACTCCCCAACTCTCCACGTCCCAACTCTCCAACTCCCCAACTCTCCAACTCCCAACTCACCAACTCTCCAATTCCCAACTCTCCAATTCCCCAACTCTCCAATTCCACAACTCTCCAACTCCCCAACTCTCCAGCTCTCCAACTCTCCAACTCCCCAACTCTCGAATACCCCAACTGCCCAACAACTCAACTCCCCACTCCCCAACCCTCCCACTCCCCAACTCACCCACTCCCCAACTCCCAACTCTCCCACTCCCAACTCTCCAACTCCCAAATACCCAACTCTCCAACTCCCAACTCTCTAATTCCCCAACTCTCCAACCCCCAACTCTCCAGCTCCACAACTCTCCAACTACCCAACTCCACAACTCTCCAACTACCCAACTCCCCAACTCTCCAACTCTCCAACTCTCCAACTCACCAACTCTCCAACTCCCAAATCTCCAACGCTCCAACTCCCAACTCTCCAATTCCCCAACACTCCAACCACCAACTCTCCAGCTCCACAACTATCCAACTCCCCATCTCCCAAACTCTCCAACTCTCGAACATCCTAACTCTCCAACACCCCAACTCTCCAACACGCCAACTCGCCAACTCTCCAACTCCCCAACTTCCAACTCTCCAAATCTAAACTCCCCAATACTCCAACACCCCAACTCCCCAACTCTCGAACGCCCCAACTCTCCATGTCCAAACTCTCCAACTCCCAAACTCTCCAACTCTCCTACTTCCAAATCTCCAACTCTCCAACTCCCCAACTTCCAACTCTCCAAATCTCAACTCCCCAACTCTCCAACACCCCAACTCCCGAACTCTCGAACACCCCAACTCTCCAACATCCCAACTCTCCAACTTCCAACTCTCCAACTTCCAACTCGCCAACTCTCCAACTCCCCAACTCACCAACTCCCAACTCTCCAATTCTCCAACTCCCAACTCTCCAAATCCCCAACTCTCAAACTCTCCAAATCCCAAACTCTCCAACTCCCCAGCTCTCCAACTCCCTGACTGTCCCACTCGCCAACACTCCTACTCTCCAACTCACCAACTCTCGAATACCCCAACTGCCCAACACCTCAACTCCCCACTCCCCAACTCTCCCACTCCCCAACTCCCCCACTCCCCAGCTATCCAACTCTCCAACTCGCCAACGCTCCAACTCCCCAACTCTCCAACTCTCCAACTTCCAACTCTCCAAATCTCAACTCCCCAACTCTCCCACTCCCCATCTCTCGAACACCCCAACTCTCCAACATCCCAACTCTCCAACTTCCAACTCTCCAACTTCCAACTCTCCAACTCTCCAACTCCCCAACTCACCAACTCCCAACTCTCCAATTCTCCAACTCCCAACTCTCCAAATCCCCAACTCTCAAACTCTCCAAATCCCAAACTCTCCAACTCCCCAGCTCTCCAACTCCCTGACTGTCCCACTCGCCAACACTCCTACTCTCCAACTCACCAACTCTCGAATACCCCAACTGCCCAACACCTCAAACCCCACTCCCCAACTCTCCCACTCCCCAACTCCCCCACTCCCCAGCTATCCAACTCTCCAACTCGCCAACGCTCCAACTCCCCAACTCTCCAACTCTCCAACTTCCAACTCTCCAAATCTCAACTCCCCAACTCTCCAACACCCCATCTCTCCAACATACCAACTCTCCAACATCCAACTCTCCAACTCTCCAACTCCCCAACTCTCCAACTCCCAACTCTCCAACTGCCAACTCTCCAAATCCCCAACTCTCCAATTCCCCAACTCTCCAACTCCCCAATTCCCCAACTCTCCAACTCCCCAACTCTCGAATACCCCAACTGCCCAACCACTCAACTCCCCACTCCCCAACCATCCCACTCCCCAACTCCCCCACTCCCCAACTCCCAACTCTCCCACTCCCAACTCTCCAACTCCCAAATACCCAACTCTCCAACTCCCAACTCTCTAATTCCCCAACTCTCCAACCCACAACTCTCCAGCTCCACAACTCTCCAACTACCCAACTCCCCAACTATCCAACTACCCAACTCAACAACTCTCCAACTACCCAACTCCCCAACTCTCCAACTCTCCAACTCTCCAACTCACCAACTCTCCAACTCCCAAATCTCCAATGCTCCAACTCCCAACTCTCCAATTCCCCAACTCTCCAACCACCAACTCTCCAACTCCACAACTATCCAACTCCCCATCTCCCAAAATCTCCAACTCTCGAACATCCCAACACTCCAACACCCCAACTCTCCAACACGCCAACTCGCCAACTCTCCAACTCAACTTCCAACTCTCCAAATCTAAACTCCCCAATACTCCAACACCCCAACTCCCCAACTCTCGAACACCCCAACTCTCCATGTCCCAACTCTCCAACTCCCAAACTCTCCAACTCTCCTACTTCCAAATCTCCAACTTCCAACTCCCCAACTCTCCAGATCTCAACTCCACAACTCTCCAACACCCCAACTCATCAACACCCAACTCCCCAACTCCCAAACTCTCCAACTCCCCAACTCGCAAACTCTCCAACACTCCAACTCTCCAATTCCCAAACTCTTTAACTCCCCAGCTCTCCAACTCCCCGACTCTTCCACTCCACAATTTCCCCAGTCCCCAACTCACCAATTCTCCAATCCCCAACTCCCCAACTCCCCAACTCTCCAACTCCCCAACTCTCCAAATCTCCAACACTCCAACTCTTCCACTCCCCGACTGTCGCACTCCCCAACTCTCCAACTCCCCAACTCTCCAAATCTCCAAAACTCCAACTCTCCCACTCCCCGACTGTCGCACTCCCCAACTTTCCAACACCCCAACTCTCCAACTCGTCAACACTCCAACTCCCCTACTCTGTAATTCCCCAACTCCTCAACTATCCTTGTCCCCAACTAACCAACTTCCCAACTCTCCCACTCCCCAACTCTCCAACGTCCCAACTCTCCCATTCCCCAACTCTCCCACTCCCCTACTCTCCACCACCCCAACTCTTGAACACCCCAGCTCCCCAACTCCCAAACACCCCAACTCCCAAACTCCCCAACTCCCAAACTCTCCAACTCTAGAACACCCCAACTCTCCAACTCCCCAACACCCCAACTCTCCAAAACTCCAACTCTCCAAATCTCAACTCCCCAACTCTCCAACACGCCAACTCTCCAACACGCCAACTCTCCAACTCCCCAACTTCCAACTCTCCAAACCTCAACTCCCCAACTCTCCAAGACCCCAACTCTCCAACTCTCGAACACCCCAACTCTCCAACACCCCAACTCTCCAACTTCCAACTCTCCAACTTCCAACTCTCCAACTTCCAACTCTCCAACTCTCCAACACCCCAACTCACCAATTCCAAACTCTCCAATTCTGCAACTCCCAACTCTCCGAATCCCTAACTCTCCAATTCCACAACTCTCCAACTCCCCAACACCTCAACTCCCCACTCCCCAACTCTCCCACTCCCCAACTCCCCCACTCCCCAACTCCCAACTCTCCCACTCCCAACTCTCCAACTCCCAACTATCCAACTCTCCAACTCCCAACTCTCCAACTCCCAACTCTCCAACTCCCCAACTCCCCTACTCTCCAACTCTCCAACTTCCAACTCTCCAAAGCTCAACTCCCCAACTCTCCAACACCCCAACTGCCCAACCACTCAACTCCCCACTCCCCAACCATCCCACTCCCCAACTCCCCCACTCCCCAACTCCCAACTCTCCCACTCCCAACTCTCCAACTCCCAAATACCCAACTCTCCAACTCCCAACTCTCTAATTCCCCAACTCTCCAACCCACAACTCTCCAGCTCCACAACTCTCCAACTACCCAACTCCCCAACTATCCAACTACCCAACTCAACAACTCTCCAACTACCCAACTCCCCAACTCTCCAACTCTCCAACTCTCCAACTCACCAACTCTCCAACTCCCAAATCTCCAATGCTCCAACTCCCAACTCTCCAATTCCCCAACTCTCCAACCACCAACTCTCCAACTCCACAACTATCCAACTCCCCATCTCCCAAAATCTCCAACTCTCGAACATCCCAACACTCCAACACCCCAACTCTCCAACACGCCAACTCGCCAACTCTCCAACTCAACTTCCAACTCTCCAAATCTAAACTCCCCAATACTCCAACACCCCAACTCCCCAACTCTCGAACACCCCAACTCTCCATGTCCCAACTCTCCAACTCCCAAACTCTCCAACTCTCCTACTTCCAAATCTCCAACTTCCAACTCCCCAACTCTCCAGATCTCAACTCCACAACTCTCCAACACCCCAACTCATCAACACCCAACTCCCCAACTCCCAAACTCTCCAACTCCCCAACTCGCAAACTCTCCAACACTCCAACTCTCCAATTCCCAAACTCTTTAACTCCCCAGCTCTCCAACTCCCCGACTCTTCCACTCCACAATTTCCCCAGTCCCCAACTCACCAATTCTCCAATCCCCAACTCCCCAACTCCCCAACTCTCCAACTCCCCAACTCTCCAAATCTCCAACACTCCAACTCTTCCACTCCCCGACTGTCGCACTCCCCAACTCTCCAACTCCCCAACTCTCCAAATCTCCAAAACTCCAACTCTCCCACTCCCCGACTGTCGCACTCCCCAACTTTCCAACACCCCAACTCTCCAACTCGTCAACACTCCAACTCCCCTACTCTGTAATTCCCCAACTCCTCAACTATCCTTGTCCCCAACTAACCAACTTCCCAACTCTCCCACTCCCCAACTCTCCAACGTCCCAACTCTCCCATTCCCCAACTCTCCCACTCCCCTACTCTCCACCACCCCAACTCTTGAACACCCCAGCTCCCCAACTCCCAAACACCCCAACTCCCAAACTCCCCAACTCCCAAACTCTCCAACTCTAGAACACCCCAACTCTCCAACTCCCCAACACCCCAACTCTCCAAAACTCCAACTCTCCAAATCTCAACTCCCCAACTCTCCAACACGCCAACTCTCCAACACGCCAACTCTCCAACTCCCCAACTTCCAACTCTCCAAACCTCAACTCCCCAACTCTCCAAGACCCCAACTCTCCAACTCTCGAACACCCCAACTCTCCAACACCCCAACTCTCCAACTTCCAACTCTCCAACTTCCAACTCTCCAACTTCCAACTCTCCAACTCTCCAACACCCCAACTCACCAATTCCAAACTCTCCAATTCTGCAACTCCCAACTCTCCGAATCCCTAACTCTCCAATTCCACAACTCTCCAACTCCCCAACACCTCAACTCCCCACTCCCCAACTCTCCCACTCCCCAACTCCCCCACTCCCCAACTCCCAACTCTCCCACTCCCAACTCTCCAACTCCCAACTATCCAACTCTCCAACTCCCAACTCTCCAACTCCCAACTCTCCAACTCCCCAACTCCCCTACTCTCCAACTCTCCAACTTCCAACTCTCCAAAGCTCAACTCCCCAACTCTCCAACACCCCATCTCTCCAAGTTCCAACTCTCCAACATCCAACTCTCCAACTCCCCAACTCTCCAACTCCCAACTCTCCAAATCACCAACTCTCTAACTCCCCAACTCCCCAACTCTCCAACTCCCCAACTCTCGAATACCCCAACTGCCCAACACCTCAACACCCCACTCCCCAACGTTCCCACTCCCCAACTCCACCACTCCCCAACTATCCAACTCTCCAACTCCCAACTCTCCAATTCCCCAACTCTCCAGCCACCAACTCTCCAGCTCCACAACTATCCAACTCCCCAACTCCCAAACTCTCCAACACTCAAACACCCCAACTCTCGAACACCCCAACTCTCGAACACCCCAACTCTCGAACACCCCAACTCTCCAACACCCCAACTCTCCAACTCTCCAACTCCCCAACTCTCCGACTCCCAACTCTCCAACTCTCCAACTCCCAAATCTCCAAATCCCCAACTCTCCAATTCCACAACTCTCCAGCTCCCCAACTCCCCAACTCTCCAACTCCCCAACTCTCGAATACCCCAACTGCCCAACACCTCAACTCCCCACTCCCCAACTCTCCCACTCCCCAACTCCCCCACTCCCCAACTCCCAACTCTCCCACTCCCAACTCTCCAACTCCCAACTATCCAACTCTCCAACTCCCAACTCTCCAATTCCCCAACTCTCCAACCCCCAACTATCCAGCTCCACAACTCTCCAACTACCCAACTCCCCAACTCTCCAATTACCCAACTCCCCAACTCTCCAACTCCCCAACTCTCCAACTCCCAACTCTCCAACATTCAACCCCCAACTCTCCAATTCCCCAACTCTGCAACCCCCAACTCTCCAACTCCCCAACTCCCCAACTCTCCAATTACCCAACTCCCCAACTCTCCAACTCTCCAACTCCCCAACTCTCCAACTCCCAACTCTCCAACATTCAACCCCCAACTCTCCAATTCCCCAACTCTCCAACCCCCAACTCTCCAACTCCCCAACTCCCCAACTCTCCAACTCCCCAACTCTCCAACTCCCAACTCTCCAACACTGCAATTCCCAACTCTCCAATTCCCCAACTCTCCAACCCCCAACTCCCCAACTCTCCAACTCCCCAACTCTCCAACTCCACAACTCTCCAACTTCCCAACTCCCCAACTCTCCAACTCCCCAACTCTCCAACGCTCCAACTCCCAACTCTCCAATTCCCGAACTCTCCAGCCACCAACTCTCCAGCTCCACAACTATCCAAATCCCCAACTCCCAAACTCTCCAACTCTCAAACACCCCAACTCTCGAACATCCCAACTCTCCAACACACCAAGTCTCCAACTCTCCAACTCCCCAACTCTCCAACTCCCAACGCTCCAACTCTCCAACTCCCAACTCTCCAAATCCCCAACTCTCCAATTCCACAACTCTCCAGCTCCCCAACTCCCCAACTCTCCAACTCCCCAACTCTCGAATACCTCAACTGCCCAACAGCTCAACTCCCCACTCCCCAACTCTCCCACTCCCCAACTCCCCCACTCCCCAACTCCCAACTATCCCACTCCCAACTCTCCAACTCCCAACTATCCAACTCTCCAACTCCCAACTCTCCAATTCCCCAACTCTCAAACCCCCAACTCTCCAGCTCCCCAACTCTCCAACTACCCAACTCCCCAACTCTCCAACTCCCCAACTCTCCAACTCCCAACTCTCCAACACTCCAACTCCCAACTCTCCAATTCCCCAACTCGCCAACACGCCAACTCGCCAATTCTCCAACTCCCCAACTTCCAACTCTCCAAATCTAAACTCCCCGACTCTCCAACACCCCAACTCCCCAACTCGCAAACTCCCCAACTCTCCACGTCCCAACTCTCCAACTCCCCAACTCTCCAACTCCCAACTCACCAACTCTCCAATTCCCAACTCTCCAATTCCCCAACTCTCCAATTCCACAACTCTCCAACTCCCCAACTCTCCAGCTCTCCAACTCTCCAACTACCCAAAACTCCCACTCCCAACTCTCCAACTCCCAACTCTCCAACTCTCCAACTCTCCAACTCCCAACTCTCCAATTCCACAACTCTCCAACTCCCCAACTCCCCAATTCTCAAACTCCCAAGCTCCCCAACTCTCCAAATCTCCAACTCCTCAACTCTCCAACTCTCCAACTCCCCAACTCTCCAACACCCCAACTCCCCAACTCTCGAATACCCCAACTGCCCAACACCTCAACTCCCCACACCCCAACTCTCCCACTCCCCAACTCTCCCACACCCCAATTCCCAACACTCCCTCTCCCAACTCTCCAACTCCCAACTATCCAACTCCCGAACTCCCAACACTCCAGTTCCCCAACTCTCCAACCCCAACTCTCCAGCTCCACAACTCTCCAACTACCCAACTCTCCAACTCCCCAACTCTCCAACTCTCCAACTCCCAACTCTCCAACTCTCCAACTCCCAACTCACCAATTCCCCAACTCTCCAAATCCCCAACTCTCCAACTCCCCAACTCTCCAGCTCCACAACTCTCCAACTACCCAACTCTCCCACTCCCAACTCTCCAACTCCCAACTCTCCAACTCTCCAACTCCCAACTCTCCAATTCCCCAACTCTCCAACTCCCCAACTCCCCAACTCTCCAACCCCCAACTCTCCAACTCCGCAACTCTCCAACTACCCAACTCCCCAACTCTCCAACTCCCCAGCTCCCCAACTCTCCAAATCTCCAACTCACCAACTCTCCAACTTCCCAACTCCCCAACTCTCGAATACCCCAACTGCCCAACACCTCAACTAACCACTCCCCAACTCTCGAATACCCCAACTGCCCAACACCTCAACTCCCCACTCCCCAACTCTCCCACACCCCAACTCTCCCACGCCCCAACTCCCAACTCTCCCACTCCCAACTCTCCAACTCCTAACTCCCCAACTCCCAACTCTCCAGTTCCCCAACTCTCCAGCCCCAACTCTCCAGCTCCACAACTCTCCAACTACCCAACTCTCCAACCCCCAACTCTCCAGCTCCACAACTCTCCAACTCTCCAACTCCCCAACTCCCCAACTCTCCAACTCCCCAACTCTCCAACTCCTAACTCTGCAACACTCCAACTCCCAACTCTCCAATTCCCCAACTCTCCAACCCCCAACTCCCCAACTCTCCAACTCCCCAACTCTCCAACGCTCCAACTCCCAACTCTTCAATTCCCGAACTCTCCAGCCACCAACTCTCCAGCTCCACAACTATCCAAATCCCCAACTCCCAAACTCTCCAACTCTCAAACACTAAAACTCTCGAACACCCCAACTCTCCAACACGCCAACTCTCCAACTCTCCAACTCCCCAACTGTCCAACTCCCAACTCCCCAACTCTCCAACTCCCAACTCTCCAAATCCCCAACTCTCCAACTCCCCAACTCTCCAACTCCCAACTCACCAACTCTCCAATTCCCAACTCTCCAATTCCCCAACTCTCCAATTCCCCAACCCTCAAACTCCCCAACTCTCCAGCTCGACAACTCTCCAACTACCCAACTCTCCCACTTCCAACTCTCCAACTCCCAACTCCCCAACTCTCCAACTCCCAACTCTCCAAATCCCCAACTCTCCAACTCCCCAACTCTCCAACTCCCAACTCACCAACTCTCCAATTCCCAACTCTCCAATTCCCCAACTCTCCAATTCCCCAACTCTCCAACTCCCCAACTCTCCAGCTCGACAACTCTCCAACTACCCAACTCTCCCACTTCCAACTCTCCAATTCCCCAACTCTCCAACTCTCCAACTCCCCAACTCTCCAACACCCCAACTCTCCAACTCCCCAACTCTCGAATACCCCAACTGCCCAACACCTCAACTCCCCACTTGTAAGGTTTTTGGGCAATTCGACCCTTTTTGGACTGCCCAAGAATAAAACCCAGAGACTGTAAACTGGACACTTTTCAGCCAAGGGAACGTAACCAAATTTCCCAGCAGGCTTGGTCCGCTGAGCCGAGTAGTGGCATAGGTATTTACAAACCCCCCCCAGGAGCTACAAGGAAGAAGGAGCCAGACAACTAGATAAGATTAAAACACAGACAAAGGGGCACGGGAATACACAAGGGGCCTGCCTGCAAGCAGGACAATGGGATGGTCATAGCCCCATGCAGATGTAAATGACTTGGCCTCCACCAGAGCAGAATCCAATCAACACCCCATCAACATAGCAGCGATCTCCGGAGCAGATGGAAGACTTTGAAAATCTTCACAAGGGAGCTCAACCTCATTATCTCAAAAAGCAGACTGGAGGCGGACCTAGGGGAGGTACTCCTATCTTGAGAGGTCTGACAGGCTCAAAGGGGGCAGGACCAGCGGGAACTTTAAACCTTATGGATTCAATGCAAAAGGGGCTGGCCGAACACAGGAACAAGCCAGGTAAAACTGATATAAAAGGGGCTGTGTTTCGATTGAGGGTCTCTTGGCTTGACCTCTCCACCTTTGACTTGACCTCCTGCAGCCTGTGACCGTAAGTACCCTGCAGCAGCTTGCGAAACTCCCTTGACTTTGATAGTGGTTGAGGCTTTGGGGAAGGGGACTTGATTTGTGTTTTGTGTCATTGCTAAAATTGTGTAACAATAAGATTTTACGTTGTGTCCGTTATAGTACTTTCTGAATAGACTTAGTTTGTGTTAGAGTTTAAGATTTTATTATAATTTCTTCTGTTTGATGATTTTGACCTGGGTTTTGCAATAAACCTCGATTTGCTGATAATTGGAGTCGTTTCAATTCTTCAATCTCTCACCAGCGATCTCTGACCAAGTCATTGTTAAGATATTCCTCACCTTAATTCCGGGGTCGAGAATCTAGGGTCATCTTGAACGATTCACTCAGGACAGGCTGCTGGTTAGGTAATAAACAGCAGTGTCCTATTCTCTCTCTTGGGAAAGCTACTCCAGCGAAGTAGGAACCGGGTGGGTGTTGCACCACCGGCAAGAGAGAGAATCACCTGGGCATTGGTGGGGGTCTGGATATCTGTGTGATATAAGCCTCAGGCTTCCGGTTAGGGATAAACGGCAGGCTTGATTCAGTGCTCTCTCCCGTGGAGGTGTCCCAGTGCGGCATCCCCTGGCCTCTGAAGTTTCAGTGCCAGCTGGAAAGAGACACACACAGATACTCAAACCCCAGATATCGGCCCAGTAGTGGAGTAGCAGAGATGGAACCCTCTACACACTCCCCAACTCTCCCACTCCCCAACTCTCCCACTCCCCAACTCCCAACACTCCCTCTCCCAACTCTCCAACTCCCAACTATCCAACTCCCCAACTCCCAACACTCCAGTTCCCCAACTCTCCAACCCCAACTCTCCAGCTCCACAACTCTCCAACTACCCAACTCTCCAACTCCACAACTCCCCAACTCTCCAACTCTCTAACTCCCAACTCGCCAACTCTCCAACTCCCAACTCACCAATTCCCCAACTCTCCAAATCCCCAACTCTCCAACTCCCCAACTCTCCAGCTCCACAACTCTCCAACTACCCAACTCTCCCACTCCCAACTCTCCAACTCCCAACTCTCCAACTCTCCAGCTCCCAACTCTCCAATTCCCCAACTCTCCAGCTCCCCAACTCCCCAACTCCCCAACTCTCCAACCCCCAACTCTCCAACTCCGCAACTCTCCAACTACCCAACTCCCCAACTCTCCAACTCCCCAGCTCCCCAACTCTCCAACTCTCGAATACCCCAACTGCCCAACACCTCAACTCCCCACTCCCCAACTCTCGAATACCCCAACTGCCCAACAACTCAACTCCCCACTCCCCAACTCTCCCACACCCCAACTCTCCCACGCCCCAACTCCCAACTCTCCCACTCCCAACTCTCCAACTCCCAACTCCCCAACTCCCAACTCTCCAGTTCCCCAACTCTCCACTTCCCCAACTCTCCTGCCCCAACTCTCCAGCTCCACAACTCTCCAACTCCCCAACTCCCCAACTCTCCAACACTCAACTCTCCAGCTGCACAACTCTCCAACTCTCCAACTCCCCAACTCCCCAACTCTCCAACTCCCCAACTCTCCAACTCTCCAACTCCCCAACTCCCCAACTCTCCAACTCCCAACTCTCCAATTCCCTAACTCTCCAGCCACCAACTCTCCAGCTCCACAACTATCCAAATCCCCAACTCCCAAACTCTCCAACTCTCAAACACCCCAACTATCGAACACCACAACTCTCCAACACACCAACTCTCCAACTCCCCAACTCTCCAACTCCCAACTCTCCAACTCCCAACTCTCCAACTCTCCAACTCCCAACTCTCCAGCTCCCCAACTCCCCAACTCTCCAACTCCCCAACTCTCGAATACCTCAACTGCCCAACAGCTCAACTCCCCACTCCCCAACTCTCCCACTCCCCAACTCCCGCACTCCGCAACTCCCAACTCTCCCACTCCCAACTCTCCAACTCCCAACTATCCAACTCTCCAAATCCCAACTCTCCAATTCCCCAACTCTCCAACCCCCAACTCTCCAGCTCCACAACTCTCCAACTACCCAACTCCCCAACTCTCCAACTACCCAACTCCCCAACTCTCCAACTCCCCAACTCTCCAACTCCCAACTCTCCAACACTCCAACTCCCAACTCTCCAATTCCCCAACTCTCCAGCCACCAACTCTCCAGCTACCCAACTCCCCAACTCTCCAACTACCGAACTCCCCAACTCTCCAACTCCCCAACTCTCCAACTCCCAACTCTCCAACACTCCAACTCCCAACTCTCCAATTCCCCAACTCTCCAACCACCAACTCTCCAGCTCCACAACTATCCAACTCCCCAACTCCCAAACTCTCCAACTCTCAAACACCCCAACACTCCAACACCCCAACTCTCCAACACGCCAACTCGCCAACTCTCCAACTCCCCAACTTCCAACTCTCCAAATCTAAACTCCCCGACTCTCCAACACCCCAACTCCCCAACTCTCGAACTCCCCAACTCTCCACGTCCCAACTCTCCAACTCCCCAACTCTCCAACTCCCAAACTCCCAACTCTCCAATTCCCCAACTCTCCAACCCCCAACTCTCCAACTCCCCAACTCCCCAACTCTCCAACTCCCCAACTCTCCAACTCCCAACTCTCCAACACTCCAACTCCCAACTCTCCAATTCCCCAACTCTCCCACCCCCAACTCCCCAACTCTCCAACTCCCCAACTCTCCAACTCTCCAACTTCCCAACTCCCCAACTCTCCAACTCTCCAACTCTCCAACGCTCCAACTCCCAACTCTTCAATTCCCGAACTCTCCAGCCACCAACTCTCCAGCTCCACAACTATCCAAATTCCCAACTCCCAAACTCTCCAACTCTCAAACACCCCAACTCTCGAACACCCCAACTCTCCAACACGCCAACTCTCCAACTCTCCAACTCCCAACTCTCCAAATCCCCAACTCTCCAAATCCCCAACTCTCCAATTCCACAACTCTCCAGCTCCCCAACTCCCCAACTCTCCAACTCCCCAACTCTCGAATACCTCAACTGCCCAACAGCTCAACTCCCCACTCCCCAACTCTCCCACTCCCCAACTCTCGAATACACCAACTGCCCAACAACTCAACTCCCCTCTCCCCAACTCTCCCACTCCCCAACTCCCCCACTCCCCAACGCCCAACTCTCCCACTCCCAAATCTCCAACTCCCAACTATCCAACTCTCCAACTCCCAACTCTCCAATTCCCCAACTCTCCAACCCCCAACTCTCCAGCTCCACAAGTCTCCAACTACCCAACTCCCCAGCTCTCCAACTACCCAACTCCCCAATTCTCCAACTCCCCAACTCTCCAACTCCCAACTCTCCAACACTCCTACTCCCAACTCTCCAATTCCCCAACTCTCCAACCACCAACTCTCCAGCTCCACAACTATCCAACTCCCAAACTCTCCAACTCTCAAACACCCCAACACTCCAACACCCCAACTCTCCAACACGCCAACTCGCCAACTCTCCAACTCCCCAACTTCCAACTCTCCAAATCTAAACTCCCCGACTCTCCAACACCCCAACTCCTCAGCTCTCCAACTACCCAACTCCCCAACTCTCCAACTTCCCAAATCTCCAACTCCCAACTCTCCAACACTCCAACTCCCAACTCTCTAATTCCCCAACTCGCCAACACGCCAACTCGCTAACTCTCCAACTCCCCAACTTCCAACTCTCCAAATCTAAACTCCCCGACTCTCCAACACCCCAACACCCCAACTCTCGAACTCCCCAACTCTCCACGTCCCAACTCTCCAACTCCCCAACTCACCAACTCTCCAATTACCAACTCTCCAATTCCCCAACTCTCCAATTCCCCAACTCTCCAACTCTCCAGCTCGACAACTCTCCAACTACCCAACTCTCCCACTCCCAACTCTCCAACTCCCAACTCTCCAACTCCCCAACTCTCCAACCCCCAACTCTCCAACTCCGCAACTCTCCAACTACCCAACTCCCCAAGTCTCCAACTCCCCAGCTCCCCAACTCTCCAAATCTCCAACTCCTCAACTCTCCAACTCTCCAACTCCCCAACTCTCCAACACCCCAACTCTCCAACTCCCCAACTCTCGAATACCCCAACTGCCCAACACCTCAACTCCCCACTTGTAAGGTTTTCGGGCAATTCGGCCCTTTTTGGACTGCCCAAGAATAAAACCCAGAGACTGTAAACTGGACACTTTTCAGCCAAGGGAACGTAACCAAATTTCCCAGCAGGCTTGGTCCGCTGAGCCGAGTAGTGGCATAGGTATTTACAAACCCCCCCCAGGAGCTACAAGGAAGAAGGAGCCAGACAACTAGATAAGATTAAAACACAGACAAAGGGGCACGGGAATACACAAGGGGCCTGCCTGCAAGCAGGACAATGGGATGGTCATAGCCCCATGCAGATGTAAATGACTTGGCCTCCACCAGACCAGAATCCAATCAACACCCCATCAACATAGCAGCGATCTCCGGAGCAGATGGAAGACTTTGAAAATCTTCACAAGGGAGCTCAACCTCATTATCTCAAAAAGCAGACTGGAGGCGGACCTAGGGGAGGTACTCCCATCTGGACAGGTCTGACCGGCTCAAAGGGGGCAGGACCAGCGGGAACTTTAAACCTTATGGATTCAATGCAAAAGGGGCTGGCCGAACACAGGAAAAAGCCAGGTAAAACTGATATAAAAGGGGCTGTGTTTCGATTGAGGGTCTCTTGGCTTGACCTCTCCACCTTTGACTTGACCTCCTGCAGCCTGTGACCGTAAGTACCCTGCAGCAGCTTGCGAAACTCCCTTGACTTTGATAGTGGTTGAGGCTTTGGGGAAGGGGACTTGATTTGTGTTTTGTGTCATTGCTAAAATTGTGTAACAATAAGATTTTACGTTGTGTCCGTTATAGTACTTTCTGAATAGACTTAGTTTGTGTTAGAGTTTAAGATTTTATTATAATTTCTTCTGTTTGATGATTTTGACCTGGGTTTTGCAATAAACCTCGATTTGCTGATAATTGGAGTCGTTTCAATTCTTCAATCTCTCACCAGCGATCTCTGACCAAGTCATTGTTAAGATATTCCTCACCTTAATTCCGGGGTCGAGAATCTAGGGTCATCTTGAACGATTCACTCAGGACAGGCTGCTGGTTAGGTAATAAACAGCAGTGTCCTATTCTCTCTCTTGGGAAAGCTACTCCAGCGAAGTAGGAACCGGGTGGGTGTTGCACCACCGGCAAGAGAGAGAATCACCTGGGCATTGGTGGGGGTCTGGATACCTGTGTGATATAAGCCTCAGGCTTCCGGTTAGGGATAAACGGCAGGCTTGATTCAGTGCTCTCTCCCGTGGAGGTGTCCCAGTGCGGCATCCCCTGGCCTCTGAAGTTTCAGTGCCAGCTGGAAAGAGACACACACAGATACTCAAACCCCAGATATCGGCCCAGTAGTGGAGTAGCAGAGATGGAACCCTCTACACACTCCCCAACTCTCCCACTCCCCAACTCTCCCACTCCCCAACTCCCAACACTCCCTCTCCCAACTCTCCAACTCCCAACTATCCAACTCCCCAACTCCCAACACTCCAGTTCCCCAACTCTCCAACCCCAACTCTCCAGCTCCACAACTCTCCAACTACCCAACTCTCCAACTCCACAACTCTCCAACTCTCCAACTCTCCAACTCTCAACTCTCCAACTCTCAACTCACCAATTCCCCAACTCTCCAAATCCCCAACTCTCCAACTCCCCAACTCTCCAGCTCCACAACTCTCCAACTACCCAACTCTCCCACTCCCAACTCTCCAACTCCCAACTCTCCAACTCTCCAACTCCCAACTCTCCAATTCCCCAACTCTCCAACTCCCCAACTCCCCAACTCCCCAACTCTCCAACACCCAACTCTCCAACTCCGCAACTCTCCAACTACCCAACTCCCCAACTCTCCAACTCCCCAGCTCCCCAACTCTCCAAATCTACAACTCACCAACTCTCCAACTTCCCTACTCCCCAACTCTCGAATACCCCAACTGCCCAACACCTCAACTCCCCACTCCCCAACTCTCGAATACCCCAACTGCCCAACACCTCAACTCCCCACTCCCCAACTCTCCCACACCCCAACTCTCCCACGCACCAACTCCCAACTCTCCCACTCCCAACTCTCCAACTCCCAACTCCCCAACTCCCAACTCTCCAGTTCCCCAACTCTCCAGCCCCAACTCTCCAGCTCCACAACTCTCCAACTACCCAACTCCCCAACTCTCCAACCCCCAACTCTCCAGCTCCACAACTCTCCAACTCTCCAACTCTCCAACTCCCCAACTCCCCAACTCTTCAACTCCCCAACTCCCCAACTCTCCAACTCCCAACTCTCCAATTCCCGACCTCTCCAGCCACCAACTCTCCAGCTCGACAACTATCCAAATCCCCAACTCCCAAACTCTCCAACTCTCAAACACCCCAACTCTCGAACACCACAACTCTCCAACTCTCCAACTCCCAACTCTCCAACTCTCCAACTCCCAACTCTCCAGCTCCCCAACGCCCCAACTCTCCAACACCCCAACTCTCGAATACCTCAACTGCCCAACAGCTCAACTCCCCACTCCCCAACTCTCCCACTCCCCAACTCCCCCACTCCCCAACTCCCAACTCTCGCACTCCCAACTCTCCAACTCCCAACGCTCCAACTCCCAACTCTCCAATTCCCCAACTCTCCAACCCCAGACTCTCCAGCTCCACAACTCTCCAACTACCCAACTACCCAACTCTCCAACTACCCAACTCCCCAACTCTCCAACTCCCCAACTCTCCAACTCACAACTCTCCAACACTCCAACTCCCAACTCTCCAATTCCCCAACTCTCCAGCCACCAACTCTCCAGCTACCCAACTCCCCAACTCTCCAACTACCCAACTCCCCAACTCTCCAACTCCCCAACTCTCCAACTCCCAACTCTCCAACACTCCAACTCCCAACTCTCCAATTCCCCAACTCTCCAACCACCAACTCTCCAGCTCCACAACTATCCAACTCCCCAACTCCCAAACTCTCCAACTCTCAAACACCCCAACACTCCAACACCCCAACACGCCAACTCGCCAACTCTCCAACTCCCCAACTTCCAACTCTCCAAATCTAAACTCCCCGACTCTCCAACACCCCAACTCCCCAACTCTCGAACTCCCCAACTCTCCACGTCCCAACTCTCCAACTCCCCAACTCTCCAACTCTCAACTCACCAACTCTCCAATTACCAACTCTCCAATTCCCCAACTCTCCAATTCCCCAACTCTCCAACTCCCCAACTCTCCAGCTCGACAACTCTCCAACGACCCAACTCTCCCACTCCCAACTCTCCAACTCCCAACTCTCCAACTCCCAAACTCTCCAACTCCCCAACTCCCCAACTCTCCAACCACCAACTCTCCAACTCCCCAACTCTCCAACTCCCCAACTCTCCAACTCCCCAGCTCCCCAACTCTCCAAATCTCGAACTCCCCAACTCTCCAACTCTCCAACTCCCCAAATCTCCAACACCCCAACTCTCCAACTCCCCAACTCTTGAATACCCCAACTGCCCAACACCTCAACTCCCCACTCCCCAACTCTCACATTCCACAACTCTCCCGCTCCCCAACTCCCAACACTCCCTCTCCCAACTCTCCAACTCCCAACTATCCAACTCCCCAACTCCCAACTCTCCAGTTCCCCAACTCTCCAACCCCAACTCTCCAGCTCCACAACTCTCCAACTACCCAACTCTCCAACTACCCAACTCCCCAACTCTCCAACTCACAACTCTCCAACTCCCAACTCACCAATTCCCCAACTCTCCAAATCCCCAACTCTCCAACTCCCCAACTCTCCAGCTCCACAAATCTTCAACTACCCAACTCTCCCACTCCCAACTCTCCAACTCCCAACTCTCCAACTCTCCAACTCCCAACTCTCCAATTCCCCAACTCTCCAACTCCCCAATTCCCCAACTCTCCAACCCCCAACTCTGCAACTCTCCAACTACCCAACTCCCCAACTCTCCAACTCCCCAGCTCCCCAACTCTCCAAATCTCCAACTCACCAACTCTCCAACTTCCCAACTCCCCAACTCTCGAATACCCCAACTGCCCAACACCTCAACTCCCCACTCCCCAACTCTCCCACACCCCAACTCTCCCACGCCCCAACTCCCAGCTCTCCCACTCCCAACTCTCCAACTCCCAACTCTCCAATTCCCCAACTCTCCAACTCCCCAATTCCCCAACTCTCCAACCCCCAACTCTGCAACTCTCCAACTACCCAACTCCCCAACTCTCCAACTCCCCAGCTCCCCAACTCTCCAAATCTCCAACTCACCAACTCTCCAACTTCCCAACTCCCCAACTCTCGAATACCCCAACTGCCCAACACCTCAACTCCCCACTCCCCAACTCTCCCACACCCCAACTCTCCAACTACCCAACTCCCCAACTCTCCAACTCCCCAACTCTCCAACTCACAACTCTCCAACACTCCAACTCCCAACTCTCCAATTCCCCAACTCTCCAGCCACCAACTCTCCAGCTACCCAACTCCCCAACTCTCCAACTACCCAACTCCCCAACTCTCCAACTCCCCAACTCTCCAACTCCCAACTCTCCAACACTCCAACTCCCAACTCTCCAATTCCCCAACTCTCCAACCACCAACTCTCCAGCTCCACAACTATCCAACTCCCCAACTCCCAAACTCTCCAACTCTCAAACACCCCAACACTCCAACACCCCAACACGCCAACTCGCCAACTCTCCAACTCCCCAACTTCCAACTCTCCAAATCTAAACTCCCCGACTCTCCAACACCCCAACTCCCCAACTCTCGAACTCCCCAACTCTCCACGTCCCAACTCTCCAACTCCCCAACTCTCCAACTCTCAACTCACCAACTCTCCAATTACCAACTCTCCAATTCCCCAACTCTCCAATTCCCCAACTCTCCAACTCCCCAACTCTCCAGCTCGACAACTCTCCAACGACCCAACTCTCCCACTCCCAACTCTCCAACTCCCAACTCTCCAACTCCCAAACTCTCCAACTCCCCAACTCCCCAACTCTCCAACCACCAACTCTCCAACTCCCCAACTCTCCAACTCCCCAACTCTCCAACTCCCCAGCTCCCCAACTCTCCAAATCTCGAACTCCCCAACTCTCCAACTCTCCAACTCCCCAAATCTCCAACACCCCAACTCTCCAACTCCCCAACTCTTGAATACCCCAACTGCCCAACACCTCAACTCCCCACTCCCCAACTCTCACATTCCACAACTCTCCCGCTCCCCAACTCCCAACACTCCCTCTCCCAACTCTCCAACTCCCAACTATCCAACTCCCCAACTCCCAACTCTCCAGTTCCCCAACTCTCCAACCCCAACTCTCCAGCTCCACAACTCTCCAACTACCCAACTCTCCAACTACCCAACTCCCCAACTCTCCAACTCACAACTCTCCAACTCCCAACTCACCAATTCCCCAACTCTCCAAATCCCCAACTCTCCAACTCCCCAACTCTCCAGCTCCACAAATCTTCAACTACCCAACTCTCCCACTCCCAACTCTCCAACTCCCAACTCTCCAACTCTCCAACTCCCAACTCTCCAATTCCCCAACTCTCCAACTCCCCAATTCCCCAACTCTCCAACCCCCAACTCTGCAACTCTCCAACTACCCAACTCCCCAACTCTCCAACTCCCCAGCTCCCCAACTCTCCAAATCTCCAACTCACCAACTCTCCAACTTCCCAACTCCCCAACTCTCGAATACCCCAACTGCCCAACACCTCAACTCCCCACTCCCCAACTCTCCCACACCCCAACTCTCCCACGCCCCAACTCCCAGCTCTCCCACTCCCAACTCTCCAACTCCCAACTCTCCAGTTCCCCAACTCTCCAGCCCCAACTCTCCAGCCCCACAACTCTCCAACTACCCAACTCCCCAACTCTCCAACTACCCAACTCTCCACCTCTCCAACTCCCCAACTTTCCAACTCCCCAACTCTGCAACTCCCCAACTCTCCAACTCCCCAACTTCCAACTCTCCAAATCTAAACTACCCGACTCTCCAACACCCCAACTCCCCAACTCTCGAACTCCCCAACTCTCCACGTCCCAACTCTCCAACTCCCCAACTCTCCAACTCCCAACTCACCAACTCTCCAATTCCCAACTCTCCAATTCCCCAACTCCCCAATTCCCCAACTCTCCAACTCCCCAACTCTCCAGCTCGACAACTCTCCAAATACCCAACTCTCCCACTCCGAACTCTCCAACTCCCAACTCTCCAACTCTCCAACTCCCAACTCCCAACTCTCCAATTCCCCAACTCTCCAACTCCCCAACTCCCCAACTCTCCAACCACCAACTCTCCAACTCCGCAACTCTCCAACTACCCAACTCCCCAACTCTCCAACTCCCCAGCTCCCCAACTCTCCAAATCTCCAACTCCCAAACTCTCCAACTCTCCAACTCCCCAACTCTTCAACACCACAACTCTCCAACTCCCCAACTCTTGAATATCCCAACTGCCCAACACCTCAACTCCCCACTCCCCAACTCTCCCACTCCCCAACTCTCCCACTCCCCAACTCCCAACACTCCCTCTCCCAACTCTCCAACTCCCAACTATCCAACTCCCCAACTCCCAACTCTCCAGTTCCCCAACTCTCCAACCCCAACTCTCCAGCTCCTCAACTCTCCAACTACCCAACTCTCCAACTACCCAACTCCCCAACTCTCCAACTCTCCAACTCTCCAACTCCCAACTCTCCAACTCTCCAACTCCCAACTCACCAATTCCCCAACTCTCCAAATCCCCAACTCTCCAACTCCCCAACTCTCCAGCTCCACAACTCTTCAACTACCCAACTCTCCCACTCCCAACTCTCCAACTCCCAACTCTCCAACTCTCCAACTCCCAACTCTCCAGTTCCCCAACTCTCCAACCCCAACTCTCCAGCTCCACAACTCTCCAACTACCCAACTCTCCAACTACCCAACTCCCCAACTCTCCAACTCTCCAACTCTCCAACTCCCAACTCTCCAACTCTCCAACTCCCAACTCACCAATTCCCCAACTCTCCAAATCCCCAACTCTCCAACTCCCCAACTCTCCAGCTCCACAACTCTTCAACTACCCAACTCTCCCACTCCCAACTCTCCAACTCCCAACTCTCCAACTCTCCAACTCCCAACTCTCCAATTCCCCAACTCTCCAACTCCCCAACTCCCCAACTCTCCAACCCCCAACTCTCCAACTCCGCAACTCTCCAACTACCCAACTCCCCAACTCTCCAACTCCCCAGCTCCCCAACTCTCCAAATCTCCAACTCACCAACTCTCCAACTTCCCAACTCCCCAACTCTCGAATACCCCAACTGCCCAACACCTCAACTCCGCACTCCCCAGCTCTCCCACACCCCAACTCTCCCACGCCCCAACTCCCAACTCTCCAGTTCCCCAACTCTCCAGCTCCACAACTCTCCAACTACCCAACTCCCCAACTCTCCAACTACCCAACTCTCCAACTCTCCAACTCCCCAACTCTCCAACTCCCCAACTCTCCAACTCCCAACTCTCCAGCTCTCCAACTCCCAACTCTCCAATTCCCCAATTCTCCAATTCCCCAACTCTCCAACTCTCCAACTCCCCAACTCTCCAATCCCTAACTCTCCAACTCCCAGCTCTCCAACTCTCCAACTCCCAACTCTCCAATTCCCCAACTCTCCAACCACCAACTCTCCAGCTGCACAACTCTCCAACTCTCCAACTCCCAACTCTCCAGTTCCCCAACTCTCCAACCCCAACTCTCCAGCTCCACAACTCTCCAACTACCCAACTCCCCAACTCTCCAACTCCCCAACTCCCCAACTCTCCAACTCTCCATCTTCCGAACTCTCTAACTCCCAACTCTCCAACTCTCCAACTCCCAACTCTCCAATTCCCCAACTCTCCAATTCCCCAACACTCCAACTCCCCAATTCCCCAACTCCCCTACTCTCCAACCCCCAACTCTCCAACTCCACAACTCTCCGACTACCCAACGTCCCAACTCCCCAACTCTCCAACACTCCACTGCCTAACTGCCAACTCTCCAACTCCCAAACTCTCCAACTCTCCAACTCCCCAACTCCCCAACTCCCCAACTCCCCAACTCTCCAACTCTCCAACTCCCCAACATTCCAACTCGCTAACTCCCCAACTCTCCAACACCCCAACTCTCCAACTCTCCAACTCCCCAACTTTCCAACTCGCTAACTCCCCAACTCTCCAACACCCCAACTCTCCAACTCTCCAACACCCCAACTCTCCAACTCGCCTTACCTCAGGTTTAGTCACTCCACTATCTAGTTGATCAATCAGATTTAATTACTTTCTCAATGTTTTTATTTCAAGTTTAACAGATTTCCTGCCAGCCAATCAGGTCACACCTTTACTGTTATTTCACTTCAGTCCCCCCCACACCCCACACACAGTTTGAAAAGGTATTTGTATCACTTACCTTCCCAGGATGCTCTCTGCAGATTAACAATTACAAAGCCGGAAGAAGAAAACAAAACAAAAAGAGTAAAAGCACCGATCTGCACTGAATTACCACACTCTTCCAAATTGCCAAGTTCCAATCCCCACTCTGGCTGTCTCTCTTACTCAGGATGTCTCAACTTCACTGCGGACAAAGCTTACTGAGAGTGTGCTTTGCGTCTGCCTTTTATATAGAACTCAGCTAAACTAAGATTTCAATCCCACCAACACACCACTCCCAATTTCCCGCCACGCCGAATCCCCCACTCCCAATTCCAATCCCACCAACTCCCCACTTCCCAATTCCCCAACGCCCCAACTCTCTCACTCCTCAACTCTCCAGCTGCTTGAGCCACCATTAAGATCTGAAGCGGTGGGGTGTGGGCCCTGAACTCACCGAGCCATCCTTCAGCCACTGGTGGAAGGCAGCCTTGCCGGGGGCAGGACGCTGGAGTTCTGTGCCCCCAGGGCGGCCTTCATTGCACTGGAGCAGGATCCAATCCACCAGCCGCTCCTCCAACTCCGGATCATACTTCTGGTCGATTTTCTTCTGCACTTGCAGGCTGAGCCCGTACTTTGGTCCGGCGTTTGCCATCGCTCACTTCGTCGCGGTGCAGTTCGGGCAGGCCAGGCAGGCGAAGATCAGTTTACAAAAGATCGAGCAAGCAAAGTGTCCGCCCTGGTTATGAGACAAAGTGAGAATCGGATCTTCAGCTGAATGTAGAGATACAGCAGGTAAAGACAGAAACACAGCGTAACATTGGAAAGTGTGACTAGATATATTCCAGAAAGGACAGAGCAAAGATGAAGTAAATACAGTGGGATAAAACAATCCCAGGACAGGTACAGCACGGGGTTAGATACAGAGTAAAGCTTCCTCTACACTGTCCCCATCAAACACTCCCAGGACAGGTACAGCACGGGGTTAGATACAGAGTAAAGCTCCCTCTGCACTGTCCCCATCAAACACCCCCAGGACAGGTATAGCACGGGGTTAGATACAGAGTAAAGCTCCCTCTACACTGTCCCCATCAAACACTCCCAGGAAAAGTGCAGCACGGGTTTAGATAGAGAGTAAAGCTCCCACTACACTGTCCTCATCAAACACTCCCAGGACAGGGACAGCACGGGGTTAGATACAGGGTAAAGCTCCCTGTACACTGTCCACATCAAACACTCCCAAACAGGTACAGCACGGGCTAGATACAGAGTAAAGCTCCCACTACACTGGCCTCATCAAACGCTCCCAGGACAGGTACAGCACGGGGTTAGATACAGAGTATAGCTCCCTCTACACTGTCCACATCAAACACTCCCAGGACAGGGTCAGCACGGGTTCGATACAGAGTAAAGCTCCCTCTACACAGTCCCCATCAAACACTCCCAGGACAGGGACACCACGGGGTTAGATCCAGAGTAAAGCTCCCTCTTCACTGTTCCCCTCAAACACTCCCAGGACAGGTACAGCACGGGGTTAGATACAGAGTAAAGCTCCCTCTACACTGTCGCCATCAAACACTCCCAGGACAGGTACAGCATGGGGTTAGATACAGAGTAAAGCTCCCTCTACACTGTCCCCATCAAACTCTCCCAGGACAGGTACAGCATGGGGTTAGATACAGAGTAAAGCTCCCTCCACACTGTCGCCATCAAACACTCCCAGGACAGGTACAGCACGGGGTTCGCTACAGAGTAAAGCTCCCTCTGCACTGTCCCCATCAAACACTCCCAGGACAGGTACAGCACGGGTTTAGATACAGAGTAAAGCTCCCTCTGCACTGTCCCCATCAAACACTCCCAGGACAGGTACAGCACGTAGTTAGATACAGAGTAAATCTCCCTCTACACTGTCCCCATCAAACACTCCCAGGACAGGTACAGCACGGGGTTAGATACAGAGTAAAGCTCCCTCTACACTGTCCACATCAAACACTCCCAGGACAGGTAGAGCACGGGGTTAGATACAGAGTAAATCTCCATCTACACTGTCCACATCAAACTCTCCCAGGACAGGTAAAGCACGGGATTAGATACAGAGTAAAGCTCCCTCTACACTGTCCCCATCAAACACTCCCAGGACAGGTACAGCACGGGGTTAGATACAGAGTAAAGCTCCCTCTACACTGTCCCCATCAAACACTCCCAGGACAGGTACAGCACGGGGTTAGATACAGAGTAAAGCTCCCACTACACTGTCCTCATCAAACACTCCCAGGACAGGGACAGCACGGGGTTAGATACAGGGTAAAGCTCCCTCTACACTGTCCACATCAAACACTCCCAAACAGGTACAGCACGGGCTAGATACAGAGTAAAGCTCCCACTACACTGGCCTCATCAAACGCTCCCAGGACATGTACAGCACGGGGTTAGATACAGAGTATAGCTCCCTCTACACTGTCCACATCAAACACTCCCAGGACAGGGTCAGCACGGGTTCGATACAGAGTAAAGCTCCCTCTACACAGTCCCCATCAAACACTCCCAGGACAGGGACACCACGGGGTTAGATCCAGAGTAAAGCTCCCTCTTCACTGTTCCCCTCAAACACTCCCAGGACAGGTACAGCACGGGGTTAGATACAGAGTAAAGCTCCCTCTACACTGTCGCCATCAAACACTCCCAGGACAGGTACAGCATGGGGTTAGATACAGAGTAAAGCTCCCTCTACACTGTCCCCATCAAACTCTCCCAGGACAGGTACAGCATGGGGTTAGATACAGAGTAAAGCTCCCTCCACACTGTCGCCATCAAACACTCCCAGGACAGGTACAGCAAGGGGTTCGCTACAGAGTAAAGCTCCCTCTGCACTGTCCCCATCAAACACTCCCAGGACAGGTACAGCACGGGGTTAGATACAGAGTAAAGCTCCCTCTGCACTGTCCCCATCAAACACTCCCAGGACAGGTACAGCACGTAGTTAGATACAGAGTAAATCTCCCTCTACACTGTCCCCATCAAACACTCCCAGGACAGGTACAGCACGGGTTTAGATACAGAGTAAAGCTCCCTCTACACTGTCCACATCAAACACTCCCAGGACAGGTAGAGCACGGGGTTAGATACAGAGTAAATCTCCATCTACACTGTCCACATCAAACTCTCCCAGGACAGGTAAAGCACGGGATTAGATACAGAGTAAAGCTCCCTCTACACTGTCCCCATCAAACACTCCCAGGACAGGTACAGCACGGGGTTAGATACAGAGTAAAGCTCCCTCTACACTGTCCCCATCAAACACTCCCAGGACAGGTACAGCACGGGGTTAGATACAGAGTAAAGCTCCCACTACACTGTCCTCATCAAACACTCCCAGGACAGGGACAGCACGGGGTTAGATACAGGGTAAAGCTCCCTCTACACTGTCCACATCAAACACTCCCAAACAGGTACAGCACGGGCTAGATACAGAGTAAAGCTCCCACTACACTGGCCTCATCAAACGCTCCCAGGACATGTACAGCACGGGGTTAGATACAGAGTAAAGCTCCCTCTACACTGTCCACATCAAACACTCCCAGGACAGGGTCAGCACGGGTTCGATAAAGAGTAAAGCTCCCTCTACACAGTCCCCATCAAACACTCCCAGGACAGGGACACCACGGGGTTAGATCCAGAGTAAAGCTCCCTCTACACTGTCGCCATCAAACACTCCCAGGACAGGTACAGCATGGGGTTAGATACAGAGTAAAGCTCCCTCTACACTGTCCCCATCAAACTCTCCCAGGACAGGTACAGCATGGGGTTAGATGCAGAGTAAAGCTCCCTCCACACTGTCGCCATCAAACACTCCCAGGACAGGTACAGCACGGGGTTCGATACAGAGTAAAGCTCCCTCTGCACTGTTCCCATCAAACACTCCCAAGATAGGTACAGCACGGGGTTAGATACAGAGTAAAGCTCCCTCTACACTGTCCCCATCAAACACTCCCAGGAAAAGTGCAGCACGGGTTTAGATAGAGAGTAAAGCTCGCACTACACTGTCCTCATCAAACACTCCCAGGACAGGGACAGCACGGGGTTAGATACAGGGTAAAGCTCCCTCTACACTGTCCACATCAAACACTCCCAAACAGGTACAGCACGGGCAAGATACAGAATAAAGCTCCCACTACACTGGCCTCATCAAACGCTCCCAGGACATGTACAGCACGGGGTTAGATAAAGAGTAAAGCTCCCTCTACACTGTCCACATCAAACAATCCCAGGACAGGGTCAGCACGGGTTTGATACAGAGTAAAGCTCCCTCTACACAGTCCCCATCAAAGACTCCCAGGACAGGGACACCACGGGGTTAGATCCAGAGTAAAGCTCCCTCTTCACTGTTCCCCTCAAACACTCCCAGGACAGGTACAGCACGGGGTTAGAGACAGAGTAAAGCTCCCTCTACACTGTCGCCATCAAACACTCCCAGGACAGGTACAGCATGGGGTTAGATACAGAGTAAAGCTCCCTCTACACTGTCCCCATCAAACTCTCCCAGGACAGGTAAAGCATGGGGTTAGATGCAGAGTAAAGCTCCCTCCACACTGTCGCCATCAAACACTCCCAGGACAGGTACAGCACGGGGTTCGATACAGAGTAAAGCTCCCTCTGCACTGTTCCCATAAAACACTCCCAAGATAGGTACAGCACGGGGTTAGATACAGAGTAAAGCTCCCTCTACACTGTCCCCATCAAACACTCCAAGGACAGGTACAGCACGGGGTTAGATACAGAGTAAAGCTCCCTCCACACTGTCCCCATCAAACATTCCCAGGACAGGTACAGCACGGGGTTAGATACAGAGTAAAGCTCCCTCTACACTGTTCCCATCAAACACTCCCAGGACAGGTACAGCACGGGCTAGATACAGAGTAAAGCTCCCTCTACACTGTCCACATCAAACACTCCCAGGACAGGTAGAGCACGGGGTTAGATACAGAGTAAATCTCCATCTACACTGTCCACATCAAACTCACCCAGGACAGGTAAAGCACGGGATTAGATACAGAGTAAAGCTCCCTCTACACTGTCCCCATCAAACACTCCCAGGACAGGTACAGCACGGGGTTAGATACAGAGTAAAGCTCCCTCTACACTGTCCCCATCAAACACTCCCAGGACAGGTACAGCACGGGGTTAGATACAGAGTAAAGCTCCCACTACACTGTCCTCATCAAACACTCCCAGGACAGGGACAGCACGGGGTTAGATACAGGGTAAAGCTCCCTCTACACTGTCCACATCAAACACTCCCAAACAGGTACAGCACGGGCTAGATACAGAGTAAAGCTCCCACTACACTGGCCTCATCAAACGCTCCCAGGACATGTACAGCACGGGGTTAGATACAGAGCATAGCTCCCTCTACACTGTCCACATCAAACACTCCCAGGACAGGGTCAGCACGGGTTCGATACAGAGTAAAGCTCCCTCTACACAGTCCCCATCAAACACTCCCAGGACAGGGACACCACGGGGTTAGATCCAGAGTAAAGCTCCCTCTTCACTGTTCCCCTCAAACACTCCCAGGACAGGTACAGCACGGGGTTAGATACAGAGTAAAGCTCCCTCTACACTGTCGCCATCAAACACTCCCAGGACAGGTACAGCATGGGGTTAGATACAGAGTAAAGCTCCCTCTACACTGTCCCCATCAAACTCTCCCAGGACAGGTACAGCATGGGGTTAGATACAGAGTAAAGCTCCCTCCACACTGTCGCCATCAAACACTCCCAGGACAGGTACAGCACGGGGTTCGCTACAGAGTAAAGCTCCCTCTGCACTGTCCCCATCAAACACTCCCAGGACCGGTAAAGCACGGGGTTAGATACAGAGTAAAGCTCCCTCTGCACTGTCCCCATCAAACACTCCCAGGACAGGTACAGCACGTAGTTAGATACAGAGTAAATCTCCCTCTACACTGTCCCCATCAAACACTCCCAGGACAGGTACAGCACGGGGTTAGATACAGAGTAAAGCTCCCTCTACACTGTCCACATCAAACACTCCCAGGACAGGTAGAGCACGGGGTTAGATACAGAGTAAATCTCCATCTACACTGTCCACATCAAACTCTCCCAGGACAGGTAAAGCACGGGATTAGATACAGAGTAAAGCTCCCTCTACACTGTCCCCATCAAACACTCCCAGGACAGGTACAGCACGGGGTTAGATACAGAGTAAAGCTCCCTCTACACTGTCCCCATCAAACACTCCCAGGACAGGTACAGCACGGGGTTAGATACAGAGTAAAGCTCCCACTACACTGTCCTCATCAAACACTCCCAGGACAGGGACAGCACGGGGTTAGATACAGGGTAAAGCTCCCTCTACACTGTCCACATCAAACACTCCCAAACAGGTACAGCACGGGCTAGATACAGAGTAAAGCTCCCACTACACTGGCCTCATCAAACGCTCCCAGGACATGTACAGCACGGGGTTAGATACAGAGTAAAGCTCCCTCTACACTGTCCACATCAAACACTCCCAGGACAGGGTCAGCACGGGTTCGATACAGAGTAAAGCTCCCTCTACACAGTCCCCATCAAACACTCCCAGGACAGGGACACCACGGGGTTAGAGACAGAGTAAAGCTCCCTCTACACTGTCGCCATCAAACACTCCCAGGACAGGTACAGCATGGGGTTAGATACAGAGTAAAGCTCCCTCTACACTGTCCCCATCAAACTCTCCCAGGACAGGTAAAGCATGGGGTTAGATGCAGAGTAAAGCTCCCTCCACACTGTCGCCATCAAACACTCCCAGGACAGGTACAGCACGGGGTTCGATACAGAGTAAAGCTCCCTCTGCACTGTTCCCATAAAACACTCCCAAGATAGGTACAGCACGGGGTTAGATACAGAGTAAAGCTCCCTCTACACTGTCCCCATCAAACACTCCCAGGACAGGTACAGCACGGAGTTAGATACAGAGTAAAGCTCCCTCTACACTGTCCCCATCAAACACTCCCAGGACAGGTACAGCACGGGGTTAGATACAGAGTAAAGCTCCCTCTACACTGTTCCCATCAAACACTCCCAGGACAGGTACAGCACGGGCTAGATACAGAGTAAAGCTCCCTCTACACTGTCCCCATCAAACACTCCCGGGAAAAGTGCAGCACGGGTTTAGATAGAGAGTAAAACCCCCACTACACTGTCCTCATCAAACACTCCCAGGACAGGGACAGCACGGGGTTAGATACATGGTAAAGCTCCCTCTACACTGTCCACATCAAACAGTCCCAAACAGGTACAGCACGGGCTAGATACAGAGTAAAGCTCCCACTACACTGGCCTCATCAAACGCTCCCAGGACATGTACAGCACGGGGTTAGATACAGAGTAAAGCTCCCTCTACACTGTCCACATCAAACACTCCCAGGACAGGGTCAGCACGGGTTCGATACAGAGTAAAGCTCCCTCTACACAGTCCCCATCAAACACTCCCAGGACAGGGACACCACGGGGTTAGATCCAGAGTAAAGCTCCCTCTTCACTGTTCCCCTCAAACACTCCCAGGACAGGTCCAGCACGGGGTTAGGTACAGAGTAAAGCTCCCTCTACACTGTCGCCATCAAACACTCACAGGACAGGTACAGCATGGGTTAGATACAGAGTAAAGCTCCCTCTACACTGTCCCCATCAAACTCCCCCAGGACAGGTACAGCATGGGGTTAGATACAGAGTAAAGCTCCCTCCACACTGTCGCCATCAAACACTCCCAGGACAGGTACAGCACGGGGTTCGATACAGAGTAAAGCTCCCTCTGCACTGTTCCCATCAAACACTCCCAAGATAGGTACAGCACGGGGTTAGATACAGAGTAAAGCTCCCTCTACACTGTCCCCATCAAACACTCCCAGGACAGATACAACACGGGGTTAGATAGATAGTAAAGCTCCCGCTACACTGTCCCCATCAAACACTCCCAGTAAAAGTGCAGCACGGGGTTAGATACAGAGGAATGCTCCCTCTGCACTGTCCACATCAAACGCTCCCTAAAAGGTACAGCACGGGGTTAGATACAGAGTAAAACTCCCTCTACACTGTCCACATCAAACACTCCCAGGACAGGGTCAGCACGGGTTTGATACAGAGTAAAGCTCCCTCTACACAGTCCCCATCAAACACTCCCAGGACAGGGACACCACGGGGTTAGACCCAGAGTAAAGCTCCCACTTCATTGTTCCCCTCAAACACTCCAAGGACAGGTACAGCACGGGGTTAGATACAGAGTAAAGCTCCCTCTACACTGTCCCCATCAAACACTCCCAGGACAGGTACAGCATGGGGTTTGATACAGAGTAAAGCTCCCTCTACACTGTCCCCATCAAACTCTCCCAGGACAGGTACAGCATGGGGTTAGATACAGAGTAAAGCTCCCTCCACACTGTCGCCATCAAACACTCCCAGGACAGGTACAGCACGGGGTTCGATACAGAGTAAAGCCCCCTCTGCACTGTCCCCATCAAACACTCCCAGGACAGGTACAGCACGGGGTTAGATACAGAGTAAAGCTCCCTCTGCACTGTCCCCATCAAACACTCCCAGGACAGGTACAGCACGGGGTTAGATACAGAGTATATCTCCCTCTACACTGTCCCCATCAAACACTCCCAGAACAGGTACAGCACGGAGTTAGATACAGAGTAAAGCTCCCTCTACACTGTCCCCATCAAACACTCCCAGGACAGGTACAACACGGGGTTAGATAGAGAGTAAAGCTCCCGCTACACTGTCCCCATCAAACACTCCCAGTAAAAGTGCAGCACGGGGTTAGATACAGAGTAAAGCTCCCTCTGCACTGTCCACATCAAATGCTCCCTAAAAGGTACAGCACGGGGTTAGATACAGAGCAAATCTCCCTCTACACTGTCCCCAACAAACACTCCCAGGACAGGTACAGCACGGGGTTAGATACAGAGTAAAGCTCCCTCTACACTGTCCACATCAAACACTACCAGGACAGGGTCAGCACGGGTTAGATACAAAGTAAAGCTCCCTCTACACTCCCCCCATCAAACACTCCCAGGACAGGGACAGCACGGGGTTAGATACAGAGTAAAGGTCCCTCTACACTGTCCACATCAAACACTCCCAGGACAGGGACAGCACGGGGTTCGATATAGAGTAAAGATCCCTCTACACTGTCTCCATCAAACACTCCCAAGACATGTACAGCACGGGGTTAGATAGAGAGTAAAGCTCCCTCTACACTGTCCCCATCAACACTCCCAGGACAGGTACAGCACGGGGTTAGATACAGAGTAAAGCTCCCTCTACACTGTCCCCTTCAAACACTCCCAGGACAGGTACAGCACACGGTTAGAAACAGAGTTAAGCTCCCTCTACACTGTCCCCATGAAACACTCCCAGGACAGGTACAGCACGGGGTTAGATACAGAGTAAACCTCCCTCTGCACTGTACCCATTAAACACTCCGAGGACAGGTACAGCATGGGGTTAGAGACAGAGTAAAGCTCCCTCTTCACTGTTCCCATCGAACACTCCCAGGACAGGTACAGCACTGGGTTAGATACAGAGTAAAGCTCCCTCTACACTGTCCCCATCAAACTCTCCCAGGACAGGTACAGCATGGGGTTAGATACAGAGTAAAGCTCCCTCCACACTGTCGCCATCAAACACTCCCAGGACAGGTACAGCACGGGGTTCGATACAGAGTAAAGCTCCCTCTGCACTGTTACCATCAAACACTCCCAAGATAGTTACAGCACGGGGTTAGATACAGAGTAAAGCTCCCTCTACATTGTCCCCATCAAACACTCCCAGGACATGTACAGCCCGGGGTTAGATACAGAGTAAAGCTCCCACTACACTGTCCCCATCAAACACTCCCAGGACAGGTACAGCATGGGGTTAGATACAGATTAAAGCTCCCTCTACACTGTTGCCATCAAACATTCCCAGGACAGGTACAGCACGGGGTTAGATACAGAGTAAAGCTCCCTCTACACTGTCGCCATCAAACCTTCCCAGGACAGGTACAGCACGGGGTTAGATACAGAGTAAAGCTCCCTCTACACTGTCGCCATCAAACACTCCCAGGACAGGTACAGCACGGGGTTAGATACAGCGTATAGCTCCCACTACACTGTCGCCATCAGACACTCCCAGGACAGGTACAGCACGGGGTTACATACAGAGTAAAGCTCCCTCTACACTGTCCCCATCAAACTCTCCCAGGACAGGTACAGCATGGGGTTAGATACAGAGTAAAGCTCCCTCCACACTGTCGCCATCAAACGCTCCCAGGACAGGTACAGCACGGGGTTCGATACAGAGTAAAGCTCCCTCTGCACTGTTCCCATCAAACACTCCCAAGATAGTTACAGCACGGGGTTAGATACAGAGTAAAGCTCCCTCTACACTGTCCCCATCAAACACTCCCAGGATATGTACAGCCCGGGGTTAGATACAGAGTAAAGCTCCCACTACACTGTCCCCATCAAACACTTCCCGGACAGGTACAGCATGGGGTTAGATACAGAGAAAGCTCCCTCTACACTGTTGCCATCAAACATTCCCAGGACAGGTACAGCACGGGGTTAGATACAGAGTAAAGCTCCCTCTACACTGTCCCCATCAAACACTCCCAGGACAGGTACAGCACGGGGTTAGATACAGAGTAAAGCTCCCTCTACACTGTCGCCATCAAACATTTCCAGGACAGTTACAGCACGGGGTTAGATACAGAGTAAAGCTCCCACTACACTGTCCCATCAAACACTCCCAGGACAGGTACAGCACGGGGTTAGATACAGAGTAAATCTCCATCTACACTGTCCCCATCAAACACTCCCAGGACAGGTACAGCACGGGGTTACATACAGAGTAAATCGCCGTCTACACTGTCCCCATTGTCATGTGAGAGTACCTTTAAGAAATGGGTGTTTACTACTGCAGTGATGTCAGAGAGTGGGTGGAGCTTGGCTGTCTGTCAGATTTTTACTTTCGTTTTAAGCTTTTTGCTGCAGGGTGTGTTTTAGTTTCGTTTTCAGGGTCGGAGCTGGAGCCAGACAAAGCAGGTGTACTGCTGGTCTCTCTGCCATCAAAAGACTATCTCTTTATCATTGGTGAATTCAGAAAGGTAAATGTTTTCAGTAGTGACTGTGGTGATCTGCGTCACTGTAAGTACACAAAAGGTTAATGTGAACACACTACACCTAGCTAGACACTAGAGGGAGAACCAGAGACATGACACACAGACATTCAACCAATGGGCCAGTGTGGTAGTATGTATTGGGGGTCATGTGGGACTGGAAGCCCTAATGTCATTGGCTGACAGATCCCGGGTCCTGGTTGGCCGTTGACCTCATACTCCGCCCTGAAGGCGAAGTATAAGAAGCCGGTGCCTTCCCCCGCAGGCCAGTTTACTATCGGGCTGCTGGGGAACAGACACGCTTAATAAAACAGACACGCTTAATAAAGCCTCATCGACTTCACTCTATTCGTCTCACGGAGTCTTTGTGCGCTACAATTTATTAAGCGTGCCTAAAAAGGACTATGGAGCTCAGGATCATTCCGGAATGCCTGAGGATCAGCCCCCACGCAGTGAATGCGGCAGCAGCCTTCAAACACTGGCAGACTTGCTTCGAGGCCTACCTCAGAACGACCACCGGCCGGGTCTCAGACGAACAAAAACTGCAGGTCCTGCACTCGAGGGTGAGCACGGAGATTTTCTCCCTCATTGAAGACACCCACGATTTCCAGACGGCGTTCGCAGCACTGAAAAGTCTCTATGTCCGCCCAGTTAACCAAATCTACGCTCGCTACCAGCTCGCGACGAGACGGCAAGCTCCCGAAGAATCGATGGACGAGTTCTATGCCGCGCTACCCGCGCCTACGGCCCCGACCGCGCGGCAGGCCATTGGGCCCCGTACGTACCCGTCGCGGCAACCCCCCCCCCCCCCGGACACCCCACAGGCTGGCGCGGCCCAAACGCCGAGTCGCACCGGGGGCGCCCGCTGTTATTTCTGCGGCCAGGCGAAGCACCCCCGACAGCGCTGCCCGGCCCGCGCAGCCATCTGCAAAAGCTGCGGGAAAAAGGGCCACTATGCGGTGGTGTGCCGGTCCCGCGAGGTCGCCGCCGTCCCGGGGCCACAGGGAGCCCTACAAGCAGTCTATGCCTCCCAACCCCCCCAGCACGCCATGTGCGACCCGCAGGCGCAGCCGCTCTGGGTCCCGACCACCGCGGTCCCGGGAGAACTGGGAGCCCTGCACGCCGCCTACGCTCCCCAACCCCCCTCCCCGCAGTCCATGTACGACCCGCCGCCGGCATTCCCGATTTGGGTGCCGGCCAACACTCTCCACGGAGAGGAGGGGGTTTTTCGCATCCCGAACGCCACCCTCACCCCCGTCCCGCGCCCCACGCCTGACCCGCCGCCGCCGCCGACCTGGGCCCCGACCGACGCTGTCCCCGGCGAGGGAGCACGGTCCTAGCGCCCGCGGCCCTGGCGCTCGCAGAGAGGGAGCTCCGCGCGGTCCTAGCGCCCGCGGCCCTAGCGCTCGCAGTGAGGGAGCTCCGCACATTCCTAGCGCCCGCGGCCCGGGCGCTCGCAATGCAGGAACTCCGCGCGGTCCTAGCGCCCCCCCAGACCCCCCAGCACTCAATGTGCGACCCGCAGACGCCGCCATTTTGGGTCCCGACCACCACGAGGGGAGGAGGGGCGCCGCCATCTTGGACCGTCCCCGACCTGTACGACGCATGGGGGCGGCCATTTTGTCCACCCCCGCCGCCATCTTGTGACCCCTCAGCCACGTGCGATGTATGGGGGCGGCCATTTTGTCCATCCCCGGCACCATCTTGGACGGCAACAACGGACCACACCCCACTACTACAACCACGGCTCGCTTCGGTTACGCTCGATCAGGCTCGGCCCCGGACTCTCCAGACGACGACGACAACGGTCCTAATTAACGGCCACGAGACGCCATGCCTAGTCGACTCCGGGAGCACGGAAAGTTTTATACATCCCGACACGGTAAGATGCTGTTCCTTAACTACCTTCCCCAGCGCACAAAAGATTTGCCTAGCTGCAGGATCCCACTCCGTACAGATCCAGGGATTCTGCATAGTTACCCTAACGGTACAGGGGAGGGAATTCAAAAACTACAAACTTAACGTCCTTCCCCAACTCTGTGCCCCCACCTTGCTGGGCTTAGACTTCCAATGTAACCTACAGAGCCTTACGTTTAAATTCGGCGGCCCAATACCCCCACTCACTATCTGCGGCCTCGCTACCCTCAAGGTGCAACCCCCGTCCTTGTTTGCGAACCTCACCCCGGATTGCAAACCCGTCGCCACTAGGAGCAGACGGTACAGCGCCCAGGACCGGACCTTCATTCGGTCCGAAGTCCAGCGGCTACTAAAGGAGGGCATAATCCAGGCCAGCAATAGTCCCTGGAGAGCGCAGGTGGTAGTAGTGAAGACAGGGGAGAAACAAAGGATGGTCATTGACTATAGCCAGACCATCAACAGGTACACACAACTAGACGCGTACCCTCTCCCCCGCATATCCGACATGGTCAATCGGATTGCCCAATATAAAGTCTTCTCCACCGTGGACCTCAAGTCCGCCTACCATCAGCTCCCCATCCGCCCAAGTGACCGCAAGTACACAGCCTTCGAGGCAGACGGGCGATTATACCATTTCCTACGGGTCCCTTTTGGCGTCACAAACGGGGTCTCGGTCTTCCAACGGGAGATGGACCGAATGGTTGATCAACATGGGTTACGGGCCACGTTCCCGTACCTCGACAATGTAACCATCTGCGGCCACGACCAGCAGGACCACGACGCCAACCTCCAAAAATTCCTCCAGACCGCCAAAGCCTTGAACCTCACGTACAACGAGGACAAGTGCGTTTTTAGCACCGATCGGCTAGCCATTCTGGGCTACATAGTGCGCAATGGGATAATAGGCCCCGACCCCGAACGTATGCGCGCACTCATGGAATTTCCCCTCCCGCACTGCCCAAAAGCCCTGAAACGCTGCCTGGGGTTCTTTTCGTACTACGCCCAGTGGGTCCCCCAGTACGCAGACATGGCCCGCCCCCTAATACAGACCACGACCTTCCCTCTGTCGACAGAGGCTTGCCAGGCCTTCAGCCGCATCAAAGCGGACATCGCAAAGGCCACGATGCGCGCCATCGACGAGTCCCTCCCCTTCCAGGTCGAGAGCGACGCCTCTGACGTAGCTCTAGCGGCTACCCTTAACCAAGCGGGCAGACCCGTGGCCTTTTTCTCCCGAACCCTCCACGCCTCAGAAATCCGCCACTCCTCAGTGGAAAAGGAAGCCCAAGCCATAGTGGAAGCTGTGCGACATTGGAGGCATTACCTGGCCGGCAGGAGATTCACTCTCCTCACTGACCAACGGTCGGTAGCCTTCATGTTCGATAATGCACAGCGGGGCAAGATTAAAAATGACAAGATCTTAAGGTGGAGGATCGAGCTCTCCACCTTTAACTATGAGATCTTGTACCGGCCCGGAAAGCTGAACGAGCCGTCCGATGCCCTATCCCGCGGCACATGTGCCAACGCACAAATTAACCGCCTCCAAACCCTCCACGAGGACCTCTGCCACCCGGGGGTCACTCGGTTTTACCACTTCATCAAGTCCCGCAATCTCCCGTACTCTTTAGAAGAGGTCCGTACAGTCACCAGGAATTGCCACATCTGCGCAGAGTGCAAACCGCACTTCTTCAGGCCAGATGGAGCGCACCTGATTAAGGCTTCACGCCCCTTTGAACGCCTCAGTCTCGATTTCAAAGGGCCCCTCCCCTCCACCGACTGCAACGCATATTTCCTTAATGTAGTGGACGAATACTCCCGCTTCCCTTTTGCCATTCCCTGCTCCGACATGACCGCGGCCACAGTCATTAAAGCCCTGAACAGCATCTTCATGCTGTTCGGTTACCCCGCATACGTCCACAGCGACAGGGGGTCCTCTTTCATGAGTGACGAGCTGCGCCAATTCCTGCTCAGCAAGGGCATAGCCTCAAGCAGGACGACCAGCTACAACCCCCGGGGGAACGGGCAAGTAGAAAGGGAGAACGGCACGGTCTGGAAGGCCGTCCTACTGGCCCTACGGTCCAGGGATCTCCCAGTTTCACGGTGGCAGGAGGTCCTCCCGGACGCTCTCCATTCCATCCGGTCGTTATTATGTACAAGCACTAATCAAACGCCGCACGAGCGTCTCCTTGTCTTCCCTAGGAGGTCCTCCTCTGGAACGTCGCTGCCGACCTGGCTGGTGGCCCCAGGACCCATCCTGCTCCGAAAGCATGTGCGGGCACATAAGGCGGACCTGTTGGTCGAAAGGGTTCACCTCCTCCACGCAAACCCCCAGTACGCCTACGTGGAGTACCCCGATGGCCGACAGGACACGGTCTCCCTGCGGGATCTGGCGCCCGCCGGCACCACGCACACCCCCCCGACACCATCAACCCAACCGCCCCCCTTCCTGCCACCGCCGCACCCCGCGACCGCCCCCTTCCCAGGAGGATCAGTCCCCCTCCCCTTTGCACCGACAGCTGAAACCGTGCGGCTCCCGGAGGCGACAACGCTGGTACAAGCACCACCACCACCGCCGGGGCCGAGGCGATCGACACGGACGACCAGACCGCCCGACCGACTCGTGGCGTCGATGTAAAACAAAGATGGACTGTCCAATGAACATTTTGTTTTTCCTATACCCTCTGTAAATAGTTGTAACAGGACGATCCTGTCCAATACTGTACTACCATTTAACTGTTCTATCCTCCCAGGACCAGTCCTGTAAACCCTTACCACCATACGAAGCATCATCCCGCCGGGTTCATTTTTGACAAGGGGTGAATGTGGTAGTATGTATTGGGGGTCATGTGGGACTGGAAGCCCTAATGTCATTGGCTGACAGATCCCGTGTCCTGGTTGGCCGTTGACCTCAAGCTCCGCCCTGAAGGCGGTGTATAAGAAGCCGGAGTCTTCCCCCGCAGGCCAGTTTACTATCGAGCTGCGGGGGAACAGACACGCTTAATAAAGCCTCATTGACTTCACTCTATTCGTCTCATGGAGTCTTTGTGCGCTACAGCCAGTAAGATAGGACACGACCAATGTGCACTCAAGACACACCCAGAATTGACACCACCACAGGGGGGCATTACACTAACCCATATAAAAGGACACAGTACTGATGATCTTCCTCTTTCCAGTGGAGACACTCAGTGAGCACAGACACAGGGTTGATTGAAACACATCACACCCACCACGTGGATTGCAGCAGACTGGTTAGTCAGTCTGAGTAGCTATAGCATGTTTAACAGGAGAGTCGAATCCAAGTAGGAGAATTGTTAACAGTAATAAATGTGTTAAAGCTATCTCCAAGTCTGAACCTTCCTTTATCAGAATGCACATCAAGGAAGCAGCTTATGCTACGTCAAGAGCATAACAAAACATGGTACCAAGGAGTGACTGTTTAAATCCATATAGTTACAACTCAGCAAACAGTGACAACCAACCACAGCGGCTCAGATGCCACGGCAATCTCAGTGCAAACTGGCGTGCATTCAGGCAACGATTTGCGATCTTCCTGGTAGCAGCCGACCTATACGACGTGGCCGATGCTGAAAAGACAGAGCTTCTGCTCACAATTGCGGGTGCAAATGTAGAACAAATCTTCAAAACCTTCAAGTACTCCAGAGGGCAAGAAAAGAGAGACTTCCAGACAGTCCTGGGCAGGTTCGAACAATACTGCGAGGAAAACACAAAAACAACAACAGAAAACGGTAAAAGAGGCGCCAATACTAACCACCAGGCCGAGGTAGGCGAGCAAAGAACGACAATTTTGATTGGTGACCATCTTGGAAAAGGTGCCGCACGTGCGCAGTTGAGAGAAGGGCACAAAGTAAAGGAACAGCGATCTGCGCATGCGCAATCCATTCCTACGCTCCACGCCACAAGCGCCGTGACCACGCCCACTTCAAGGGGAAATGTCCCAAAACAAGAAAAACATTTTTACCGCCTCAAAACAAGATTCTTTCACCTGGAACGACAGCACGATGCCTGAACTTCGACGAGGAGGTGAAAGTAACCTCCGCAGAACCCTGCAACAAGCAGTTAGCACCGCCCTCGAAGATGATATGTTTTTTGAGGACAACGACACAGACGAAGCTTTCACCTTGGGAGGCTACCCCAGTCCCAAATCCGAACCACAGCTAGACGTGTTGTACATTGACAACCCCGACGACGAGTTCTTCGGATTTGAGGATCTTCAGCCAAGCAGATATGACATCCCGACTCGTGAGTGCAGGATTATGCTGCGGCCTGGCACCAAGAGACAGAGAGCGGCACAAGCCCACAGAGAGCGGCCTGCTGCCACATAGAGAGTGGTCCACGCACCGCCAAGGGTCCCCGACTCCTCACAGAGAGTGGTCCACGCACCGCCAAGCGTCCCCGACTCCACACAGAGAGTGGACCACGCACCGCCAAGGGTCCCCGACTCCACACAGAGAGTGGTCCATGCACCGCGAAGGTTCCCCGACTCCACACAGAGAGTGGTCCACGCACCACGAAGGGTCCCCGACTCCACACAGAGAGTGGTCCACACACCGCCAAGCGTCCCCGACTCCACACAGAGAGTGGTCCATGCACCGCCAAGCGTCCCCGACTCCACACAGAGAGTGGTCCACGCACCGCCAAGCGTCCCCGACTCCACACAGAGAGTGGTCCATGCACCGCCAAGGGTTCCCGACTCCACACAGAGAGTGGTCCACGCACCGCCAAGGGTCCCCGACTCCACACAGAGAGTGGTCCACGCACCGCCAAGCGTCCCCGACTCCACACAGAGAGTGGTCCACGCACCGCCAAGGGTCCCCGACTCCACACAGAGAGTGGTCCACGCACCGCCAAGGGTCCCCGACTACACACAGAGAGTGGTCCATGCACCGCCAAGCGTCCCCGACTCCACACAGAGAGTGGTCCACGCACCGCCAAGGGTCCCCGACTCCACACAGAGAGTGGTCCACGCACCGCCAAGGGTCCCCGACTCCACACAGAGAGTGGTCCACGCACCGCCAAGGGTCCCCGACTCCACACAGAGAGTGGTCCACGCACCGCCAAGGGTCCCCGACTCCACACAGAGAGTGGTCCACGCACCGCCAAGGGTCTCCGACTCCACACAGAGAGTGGTCCACGCACCACAAAGGGTCCCAGCCTCCACACAGAAAGCGGTGAAAGACTCCACAGAGAGCTCGTGGACAGACTCCACGATAGAAGCAACGCAAGACTCCAGAGCGCAGTCCTTGCATCAACAAGAAGTGATGACAGTTTCCACAGAGAGACCAATGCACGATTCCACGCAAGGAACGCTGCAAGACTCCACAGAGGGAGTGACACAAGCCTCCACAGCGAGCTCGTGGACAGCCTCCACGATGGAAGCAATGCAAGACTCCAGAGCGCAGTCCTTGCATGAACATGACCATGAGGGTCTAGCAATCTCCTCTGAGCAACCAGCAGCAGACAATGCAAGTCTGCCGCACTCAAGTGAACAACAGAAAGACTATGACAGTCTACCACGCTCAAGTGTACAGCAAGAAGACTATTGCAGTCTACCTCGCTCAAGTGTACAGCAAGCAGACTCTGACAGTCTACCTCGCTCAAGTGTACAGCAAGCAGACTATGGCAGTCTACCACGCTCAAGTGTACAGCAAGCAAACTCTGACAGTCCACCCAGATTATTGGAGCCACCAGAAGAAGACTCTGACGGTCTACCCAGCTCAGGTGAACGACAAGAAGACACTGAGGCTCCACCCACTGTATGTGAGACAAGTGATGACGACATCCCACTTCCCATACCAGCTGTGCAACGTGACAGACCTCAGCTAGTGTGTACAGAGGCTCTCGACAATCACAGTGAGACTACTGGTGACTCCGGTGACACCACGTTGCTTCAAACCTCATCCGCTCGAGCCTCTCCACAAGCAAATGCATTCCTGAATGTTTTGACACCGGACGGGGAGCATCAAGAAACCTCAGCTGACTCAAGTGAACCTGCAGTGACTCCGGACGGGGAGCGGCAAGAAACCAAAGCTGATTCAGGTGAAACAGACCAGACTCCGGGCGGGGAGCATCGACAAACCAAAGCTGATTCAGGTGAAACAGACCAGACTCCGGGCGGGGAGCATCGACAAACCAAAACTGACTCAGGTGAAACAGACCAGACTCCGGGCGGGGAGCATCGACAAACCAAAACTGACTCAGGTGAAACAGACCAGACTCCGGGCGGGGAGCATCGACAAACCAAAACTGACTCAGGTGAAACAGACCAGACTCCGGGCGGGGAGCATCGACAAGCCAAAGCTGATTCAAGTAAACGGGGCGTGACTCCAGACGGGGAGCGCCGCAAACTCAGTGACGGCACCATCAAGAAAACAGCAGATGTCACAAAGCACGCTGACACGAGTAACTGTGTGAAGGACTCGTATTATCCACAGAGTGTGGTCCTTGAGCGCAGCAAACACAACAACATCAAAGACAATAGCAAGAAGTGTACCAGAGGCAACAGCGTCGACAACAAACACAACAACAACACCAATGGAACTACGACTGGTCCGACATGGTACAACTCTGCCCATGAGGGACACTGTTACTGCTCAGCTCAGCACAACGACATGCCATGGCAGGACGATGCATCTTATCAATTCACGTTTGCTGCACTACCAACAGGAAGCATGGCTTTCAGGACAGATGCCATCAAGAATTACCACCACAAGCATCGAAAGAAAGAGTCCAAATCAGTCAATGAAGTGATTTGAACATTTGAACACCTCCTGATGACCAAACACCAGGACGCTGACGGCGTTCACAAGGGAATGACAACATCACCATTGACACTTCTATACCTGACCATATAAATTCATGAACTATTGGACTCATAACTTTTATTTTGTATTGACTTATCCTCAAAGTCATCGCAACTATTATTTGGTCTTGTATACTATTGTATAGTCATCACAGTCATCATAACTTGTACATAGCATCATTTATCTACCTAGTTTGTTCAATTGTCTTTAACACTGTACAGAAAATATGTAACACGAAAAAGGGGGGGATGTGGTGATATGCATCACTGTAAATACACAAGGGGTTAAACACACTACACCTAGCTACACACGCGAGGGAGCACCAGAGACATGACATACAGACATTCAACCAATAGGCCAGTAAGCTAGGACACGACCAATGGGCATTCAAGACACACTCAGATGTGACACTACCACAGGGGAGCATTACACCAACCCATATAAAAGGACACAGCACACATGATCTTCCTCTTTCCAGTGGAGACACTTAGTGAGTACAGACAGGGTTGATTGAAACACATCACACCCACCACGTGGATTGCAGCAGACTGGTTCATCAGTCTGAGTAGCTATAGCAGGATTAACAGGAGAGTTGAATCCAAGTAGGAGAATTGTTAATAGTAATAAACGTGTTGAAGCTATCTCCAAGTCTGAACCTTCCTTTGTCAGAGTGCACATCAAGGAAGCAGCTTATGCTACGTCAAGAGCATAACAAAACAGTGACTTTAACCTGATGTGCTTCTGATAAAGGGTTTGTTTTTAAGTCGTATGGATGTTAAAAAGGAAAGCTTGAAGGATTACTTAGTGTTGTAGTCTTTAGGGGTTGTATTTGAATTAATGGTTGCTAAGAGGTTCACTGTATGTTTTAAAAAGGTTAACTTGAGTTCATAGAATAAACATTGTTTTGCTTTAAAAAATATTTTTCCATTTCTGCTGTTCCACACCTGTAGAGTGGGCCATGTGCTCCCCATATCACAATCTATTAAAAGTTGTGGGTCAGGTGAACTCCATGGCACGCTTTGAGGTTCTCTAAACCCTGGCCCATAACAAATTGGGGCCTCGAGGGGGATAAAAGCCTATCTATTGGATTGGCTTAGTGAACTTAAAGACAGTGAGGGGTGAGCATACTGTGGTTGTTTTCCGGTGTGGTATTTTAGTTTAAGTAGGGAGTGTGTTGTGGACAATGGCTCTTTCAGAGGCTCTGACGTTTTTGGGGGTGGAGGCGGTCACACGCAGTACCTTACGGACAGAGACTAAAAGCAGACCGTTAGATTTGGCAAAAACATTGCAGGTAACATTACCTGACAAAATGCGAAAAGGTGAGGTAATTATGGCGATGGCTAAGCATTTAAAGTTGCCTGAGATACAATTTGACTCATTGGATATAGCAAAAATTCAGTTACAAATTAAACAAATGGAACATGAGAAAGAATTAAAGCAGCTTGAATACGAAAGAAAGAGAGAGGAAAAAGAATGAGAAAGAGAAAGAGAGAGCGAGAAAAAAGAGAGAGAAGAAAGGAAAACAGAAAGAATAGACCTAGCAGAACAAAATGAAAGAGAAAGGGAGATACAGATCAGGGAAAAAGATAAAGAGAGAGAATTTGAACTTCAGAAAATGGCCATGAAACATGACAGTCAGTTAAAATTGGCAGACATAAAGGGAAACGTACAGTTGGAGGATTGTGATTAGGATAGTGAGAAAGAGCGTCAAAGTCGAAGGCTTGTTGGGAATCTATTTAAATATGTCCAAGCATTGCCAAGGTTTGAAGAGAAGGAGGTAGAAGCCTTTTGATTTCATTTGAGAAGGTAGCTAAACAAATGAAATGGCCACAGGACATGTGGGTGTTACTGATTCAAACAAAGCTGGTAGGTAGAGCTAGTGAAGTGTTTGCATCACTACAGGAGGAGGTATCTGGAACGTATGAGGAGGTGAAGAAATCCATCTTAGGTGCTTATGAACTAGTGCCTGAAGCCGACAGACAAAGGTTTAGAAATTTAAGGAAAGAATTTGGTCAAACATACATGGAGTTTGAAAGGCTCAAACAGAGTAATTTTGATAGGTGGATAAGGGCTTTGAAAATAGACCAAACTTATGAAGGTCTCAGAGAAATTATACTTTTGGAGGAGTTTAAAAATTCAATTCCTGATGTAGTGAGAACTCATGTGGAAGAACAGAGGGTTAAAACTGCGTGGTTAGCAGCAGAAATGACAGCTGATTATGAATTAGTTCATAAATCAAAGCTTGGTTTGCGACATCAGTTTCAGCCAGTGAGGGATAGAAACTGGGGACATGAGAAATACTCAAGTGGTAAAGGTAAAGGGGATCTGATGGGAGACAATAAAGAGAGTGTACCTCAGATTAAAAAATAAATCCAGGAGGGTGGAAAAGACATGAAAAGTTTCAAATGTTTTCACTGTAATAAACTAGGCCATGTAAAGTCAGAGTGTTGGTGGTTGAAGAAAAGCACTGGGAAGGCTGATGTGGTAAAACAGGTGAAGACAAGATTTTTTTGTTTTGAGTAGGGCGCTAATCCCGAAAGTGGAAGGAACGGAGTATTCGGCCATAGCCATCTCAGACCACGTCCCGCACTGGGTGGAGCTGGAGTTAGGAGAGGAAAGGGACCAGCGCCCACTGTGGCGTCTTGATGTGGGATTACTGGCGGATGAGGAGGAGTGCGGGCAGGTGCGGGGGTGCATTGAGAGATACTTGGAGGCCAATGACAACGGAGAGGTGCAGGTGGGGGTAGTCTGGGAGGCGTTGAAGGCGGTGGTCAGGGGAGAGTTGATCTCCATTAGGGCCCACAGGGAGAAGAGAGAGGGCAGGGAGAGGTTGGTGGGGGAGATCTTAAGGGTGGACAGGAGATATGCAGAGGCCCCCGAGGAGGGACTACTCAGGGAGAGGCGAAGCCGCCAGACGGAGTTTGACCTGTTGACCACAGGGAAAGCAGAGACACAGTGGAGGAAAGCACAGGGGGCGACGTACGAGTATGGGGAGAAGGCGAGCCGGATGCTGGCACACCAGCTCCGTAAGAGGGTGGCAGCAAGGTGGAGTTATGGATAGCAGGGGGAATGTGGTGCGGAGTGCGGTGAGAGTAAATGAGGTATTTAAGGACTTCTATGAGGAGCTGTACAGATCTGAGCCCCCAGCGGGGGAAGAGGGGATGCGGCGATTTTTGGATCAACTGAGGTTCCCGAAGGTGGAGGAGCAGGAGGTGGCTGGTTTAGGGGAGCCAATTGGGTTGGAGGAGCTGGTTAAAGGATTGGGGAACATGCAGGCGGGGAAGGCCCCGGGGCCAGATGGGTTCCCGGTCGAGTTTTATAGGAAATATGTGGACCTGCTAGGCCCGTTGCTATTGAGGACTTTCAATGAGGCAAGGGAGGGGGGGACCTTGCCCCCGACAATGTCCGGGGCGCTGATCTCTCTGTTCCTGAAGCGGGACAAGGACCCACTGCAGTGTGGGTCGTATAGACCGATCTCGCTCCTCAATGTGGATGCTAAGTTGCTGGCAAAAGTGCTGGCTACGAGAATTGAGGACTGTGTCCCTGGGGTGATTCATGAGGACCAGACGGGATTTGTAAAGGGCAGGCAGCTAAACACCAATGTGCGGCGACTCCTCAACGTGATTATGATGCCATCGGTGGAGGGAGAGGCGGAGGTAGTGGCAGCTATGGACGCGGAGAAGGCCTTCGACCGGGTGGAGCGGGAGTATCTTTGGGAAGCATTGCGGAGTTTTGGGTTCGGGGAGGGGTTTATCAATTGGGTCAGGCTGCTCTATACAGTCCCGGTGGCGAGTGTGGCTACGAATCGGCGGAGGTCGGAGTACTTTCGGCTGTACCGAGGGATGAGGCAGGGGTGCCCCCTGTCCCCCTTCCTGTTTGCATTGGCAATTGAGCCTTTGGCCATGGCACTAAGGGAGTCCAGGAAACGGAGGGGACTGGTCCGAGGGGGAGAGGAACATCGAATGTCGCTATATGCGGACGACCTGTTGCTGTATGTGGCAGATCCAGTGGAGGGGATGGCGGAGGTCATGCGGATCCTAAGGGAGTTTGGGGACTTCTTGGGGTATAAGCTCAATGTAGGGAAAAGTGAGCTCTTTGTGGTGCATCCAGGGGACCAGGGAAAGGGGATAGACAACCTGCCGTTGAAGAGGGCGGAAAGGAACTTTCAGTACTTGGGGATCCAGGTAGCTAGGAGCTGGGGGGCCCTGCACAAACTCAATTTGACACGGCTGGTGGAGCAGATGGAGGAGGATTTCAAAAGATGGGATGTTCTGCCACTCTCGCTAGCGGGCAGGGTACAGTCGGTTAAAATGATGGTCCTCCCGAGGTTTCTCTTTGTGTTCCAGTGCCTTCCCATTATGATTCCCAAGGCCTTTTTTAAACGGGTAGGTAGGAACGTCATGGGTTTTGTGTGGGCAAATAAGACCCCGAGGGTAAAGAGGGTGTTTCTGGAGCGTAGCACCTGCCGAATTTGTGCGACTATTATTGGGCAGCCAATGTGGCGATGATCCGTAAGTGGGTAATAGAGGGAGAGGGGGCGGCGTGGAAGAGGTTAGAGATGGCGTCCTGTGTGGGCACGAGCCTGAGGACGCTGGTGACGGCACCGCTGCCGCTCTCGCCGACAAGGTACACCAGAGTCCGGTGGTGGCGGCAACGTTGAAGATCTGGGGGCAGTGGAGACGACACAGGGGCGAGGTGGGAGCCTCGGTTTGGTCCCCGATTCGGGAGAACCATCGGTTCGTCCCGGGAAGGATGGACGGGGGGTTTTGGAGCTGGCATCGGGCCGGGATCAGAAGAATGGGGGACCTGTTTATAGATGGGACGTTTGTGAGCCTAGGGGCGCTGGAGGAGAAGTTTGGGTTACCCCTGGGAAATGCGTTCTGGTATATGCAAGTGAGGGCGTTTGTGAGGCGGCAGGTGAGGGAATTCCCGTTGCTCCCGGCACAGAGGATTCAGGACAGGATGATTTTGGGTGTATGGGTTGGAGAGGGCAAGGTTTCGGCGATCTATCAGGAGATGAAAGAAGAGGAGGAGGCCTCGGTAGAGGAGTTAAAGGGCAAGTGGGAGGAGGAGCTTGGGGAGGAGATAGATGAGGGTCTGTGGGCTGATGCCCTGAGTAGGGTTAATTCTTCCTCCTCTTGCGCCAGGCTCAGCCTAATATAATTCAAGGATGTTCACAGAGCGCATATGACAGGAGCGAGGTTGAGTAGGTTCTTTGGGGTGGAGGACAGATGTGGAAGGTGCTCGGGAAGCCCGGCGAATCACGTCCATATGTTCTGGTCGTGCCCGGCACTGGATGGGTTCTGGAGGGGTTTCGCGAGGACTATGTCCAAGGTGGTGAAAGTCCAGGTCAAGCCGAGTTGGGAGTTGGCATTATTTGGGGTAACGGACGAGCCGGGAGTGCAGGAGGCGAAAGAGGCCGGTATCCTGGCCTTTGCGTCCCTGGTAGCCCGGCGGAGGATCCTGAAGGACGCGAAGCCCCCCCAGTGTGGAAGCCTGGATAAATGACATGGCAGAGTTCATGAAGCTGGAGAGGATAAAGTTTGCCTTACGAGGGTCTGTGCAGGGGTTCTTCAGGCGGTGGCAACTGTTCCTAGACTATCTCATGGAGCACTAGGAGGAGGTCAGCAGCAGCAGCAACCCGGGAGGGGGGTGTGTGGGGGGGAGGGGGGGTCTCTTTCTGGGGGATATTTGGGCTGGTGGGGGGGGGGGTTTCCCCAAGGGTACTTTTGAATGTTATATGGGGGGGTTAATATATGCAGGAGAAACCCAATGTATAAGTAGTTTATTATTTTTGATTGTGATGTTTGTGTTCTTTCTTCTTTTCGTTATGCAAACATTTTGTTGGGAAAATTTGAATAAACATATTTTTTTAAAAAACAGGTGAAGACAGTAGGGTTTGTTAGAGTGGTAAAGGAAAGCCCAAGGGAAGCAAAGGAGGTGCAAAAGATTATACAGCCTGATCAAGAGGTGATTGTTAAGAAGGTGCCAGATCTCTTTAAATAATTTACTTGTGTGGTTAAAGTTTACTCATGTGTATCAGGAGGATCAGGTAAAGAAGTCACAATTTTAAGAGATACAGGGGCTAGTCAATCTTTAATGGTAAGAGATGAGTTATGTAGTTTGGGAAGAATATTGCCAGAAAAGATGGTGATATGTGGAATTCAGGGTGAGAGGAGTAGCGTTCCATTATATAAGGTAAGGTTGGAAAGTCCAGTGAAGAGTGGTGAAGTGGTAGTAGGAGTAATAGAGAAATTATCTTGTCCAGGAATACAGTTTATCTTGGGTAATGATATAGCTGGGTCGTAGGCAGTAGTGATGCCTACTGTGGTTGATAAGCCATTGGAAAATCAGACAACTGAAGTGTTGAAGGACGAATATCCTGGGATTTTTCCGGATTTTGTAGTAACAAAGTCGCAAAGTCACAGGTTAAAACAAGAGGAGAAATCAAAGAGTGAAGATGAAGTTGAAGTGCGATTATCAGAAACGATTTTTGATCTGATGGTTGAAAAAGAACAAGAACAGGTGGATGATGAGGCGGATATTTTTAGTTCAGGAAAATTGGCGGAGTTACAACAGAAAGATGTAGAAATAAAACGGATATATCAGAAAGTATATACGGAAGAGGAATCTGAGAGTATACCAGAGTGTTATTACCGTAAAAATGATGTCTTGATGAGAAAATGGGGACCTGTACGTATGCAGGCGGATGAAAAGTGGGCAGAAGTTCATCAAGTAGTATTGCCGGTAGGGTATAGAAAGAAGGTGTTGCGAGTTGCACACGAGGTACCAGTGGGAGGTCATTTGGGAATAAGGAAAACTCAAGCTAAAATCCAGAAACATTTTTATTGGCCTGGACTACATAAAGATGCAGTTAAATTGTGTCAATCATGTCACACATGTCAAGTGATAGGGAAACCTCAAGCAGTGATAAAACCAGCGCCCTTAATACCCATTCCAGCATTTGAGGAACCTTTTACAAGGGTCCTAATCGATTGTGTAGGACCGCTTCCGAAAACAAAAAGTGGGAATCAATATCTTTTGACTGTATTGGATGTGTCTACTAGGCTTCCAGAAGCCATTCCAGTACGTAATATTACAGCTAAAAGGATTGTGGAGGAGTTACTTAAATTCTTTACTAGAGATGGACTACCCACAGAAATTCAATCGGATCAAGGATCAAATTTTACTTCAAAGTTATTCAAAGAAGTTATGGATAGCTTAGGAATAAAACAATTTAAATCAACTGCGTACCATCCAGAATCGCAGGGAGCGTTAGAAAGGTGGCATCAGACATTAAAGACAACGTTGAGGGTGTATTGTCAAGATTATCCAGAGGATTGGGATAAAGGAATTCCACTTGTATTGTTTGCAATTAGGGATGCATCGAATGAGTCTACCAAATTTAGTCCTTTTGAACTAATTTCTGATCATGAGGTAAGAGGAGCACTTAAATTGATTGAGGAAAAATTGGTGGGTGAGAAATCGGAAATTACATTATTGGATTACGTGTCAAATTTTAGGGAACGATTAAATAGAGCAGGTGAATTGGGTAGACAACATTTGAAAGTTGCACAAAATGTGATGAAACGGGTAGCGGACAAGAAGTCCAAAGTTCGTAGTTTTGCGAGTGGGGATAAAGTTTTAGTGTTGTTACCAGTGGTAGGGGAGCCTTTAAAAGCTAGGTTTTGTGGACCGTATCAGATTGAAAGGAAATTAAGTGAGGTGAATTATGTGGTAAAAACACCAAATAGAAGGAAAACTCACCGAGTGTGTCATGTGAATATGCTTAAAAGGTACTTTGAAAGGGAAGGAGAGAAAAAGGAGGTTTTAATGATTCTAACTCAAAGTGACAAACCAAATCCAGATGAATGTGAATTTGACATTCCTCAAATGAAATTGGAAAATGAGGATGTTCTTAAAAATTGGGATGATCAGCTCAGCCTACCAACTCTTCTCGCTTCAGCAGCCTCGCAGGAATGTCCGGGCCATTCAACCCACGGTCACCGAGTCCGATGCGGACCGACTACCGGATATTGACACCGAGGACCCGAAGGCAACTTTTCGAGTCGGTATCATTACAAAAAACAGGGTTTCCCCGAAGCAAAGAATCCAGCCTCTATCGGTATACAGCATCAATCCGGACGATGAGTGGTGTGCCACCCTGACGGTCAACCGGTCCCAAATCTGATTCCGCCTGGACACTGGTGCCTCCGCCAATCTCATTGTCTGACCTCCAAAGCCTTCGTGTCAAACCAGCCATCCTCTCATCAGCCTGCCAGCTATTAGATTATAATGGCAATGCCATTGCTGCCAGCGGCTCGTGCCAACTTGAAGTGACGCACAGGTCACACAAAGCCATCCTTCCCTTTGAAATCGTGGGCTCCTCGAAAGCCTCCCTGCTTGGCGCGCAGGCATGCAAGCTGTTGAACCTAGTTCAGAGAGTTCTCTCTCCTGATGACACGTCTGCCTTTCAGGACACTGACTTCAGGGCGCAGCTCGACGCCATCATCAACCAGTACCACCATCCCGCAGGAGCATGTCAGTCGCCTCCAGCGCGTATTCAGACGTATACATGAGCATGGCCTCCGCCTCAACAGGGCCAAATGCTCTTTTGGTCAGACGGAACTCAAGTTCCTCGGGGACCACATCTCCCAATTGGGTGTGCAGCCGGATGCGGACAAGGTAGCTGCTATCACAGCTATGAAAACACCAGAGGACAAGAAGGCGGTCCTCCGATTTCTGGGCATGGTCAATTTTTTAGGGGAATTTATCCCTAACCTCGCCCTTCATACTATGGCTCTCAGAAACTTGGTCAGGAAGACGACAGACTTCCAATGGCTCCCTGCCCACAAGCGCGAATGGAGAGAACTCAAAACAAAACTGACCACGGCCCCGGTCTTAGCTTTCTTTGATCCAGCAAAGGAGACCAAATTTTTGACCGATGCCAGTCAATTCGGCATTGGGGCAGTGCTCCTGCAACGCGGTGAGGTCTCATCATGGGCTCCCGTTGTATATGCGTCACGTGCGATGACCCCCACGGAGCAGCGCTATGCACAGATAGAAAAGGAATGCCTGGGCCTTCTGACCGGTGTGGTTAAGTTTCACGATTATGTCTACGGACTTCCTCAATTCACCGTCAAGACCGACCATCGCCCGCTGGTCAATATAATACAGAAAGACTTGAACGACATGACGCCTCGTCTCCAGCGTATTTTTCTCAAGCTCTGGTGATATGACTTCCAGCTGGTATACACCCCCGGCAAAGACCTCATCATTGCTGACGCTCTCTCCAGGGCAGTCAACACTCCATGTGACCCAGCGGGATTCGTCTGCCAGGTTGACGCCCATGTGGCATTCGCGGCCTCCAATCTACCTGCCTCGGATGAACGCCTCGTCCAAATTCGCCGCGAGACTGCGGCTGACCCCCTGCTACAGCGTGTCATGCGCCTCCTAACGGACGGGTGGCTCAAGGGCCAATGCCCTCAGTTCTATAACGTCAGAGATGATCTGGCGGTAGTAGACGGGATTCTTCTAAAACTGGACCGCATTGTCATCCCGCATAGCATGCGCCAGCTTGTCCTGGAACAGCTACACGAGGGCCACCTTGGCATGGAAAAGTGCCGCCGACGGGCCCGAGAGGCAGTGTACTGGCCCGGCATCAATGACGACATCGCCAACACAGTGCTCAACTGCCCCACTTGTCAGCGCTTCCAGCCAGCCCAACCACGTGAGACCCTGCAGCCCCATGAGTTGGTCACGTCACCTTGGACCAAGGTGGACATCGACCTGTTCCACGTGCTGGGTAGAGACTATGTCCTGATCACGGACTACTTTTCGAATTACCCGGAGGTGATACGGTTGCATGACATCACCTCGTCTGCAGTCATCCGTGCCTGTAAGGACACCTTTGCTCAACACAGCATCCCGCTCATGGTTATGTCGGACAATGGCCCCTGCTTCGCCAGCCAGGAATGGTCCAACTTTGCCAGGTGGTACAATTTTGCCCATGTGACATCCAGTCCCCTGTACCCCCAATCCAATCGCAAAGCGGAGAAGGGCGTCCACATCGTCAAACGGCTCCTCTGCAAGGCTGCCGATGCTGGGTCCGATTTCTACCTCGCCCTGCTGGCCTATCGCTCGGCCCCACTGTCCACTGGCCTGTCGCCAGCCCAGTTACTCATGGGTCGCACCCTGAGGACGACGGTGTCGTCCATCCATGTCCCAGACCTCGACCACGTTCCGGTCCTTCGCCGGATGCAGCTGTCTCGTGCACAGCACAAGGCGGCTCATGACTCCCGTGCAGCTGATCTCCCTGCTCTGGCTCCAGATGACAACGTCCGCATCCATCTTCCGGATGGTGGCTGGTCTGCAATCGCTGTTGTCCTTCGGCAGGTGGCCCCCTGCTCGTTCCTGGTTCGTCTACCGGATGGCTCTATTCTGCGCCGCAATCGACACACCCTTCGTCTCGTTCCACGCTCACCACGTGATCCTCCACTGTCGCCGCGCCCTCCTGCTGACCCTGACCTGGACTATGCAGAGCTCCCGGTCACTCTGCATCCTCCTCACTCTGACGCAGTCCAGCCCGCTCCTGAACCGGCGGCTCTCGACCCACCCTTGAGGAGGTCAACCAGAGTTCATCGCCCACCTCAGAGACTTAACTTGTGAACTTTGCGGACTTATGGACTCTCTGAATTGTTTCGTTGCTTTGTTTGATCGTTTCCCTGGTTTGTATATAGTGTTGATCTTGTTACTCTTGTTGCAGACTGTTTCTCTGCACCAGGCACCCTCCCATGTAAATAGCTTAGTTCTCATGTACGTAGTCCAGTAAATATGTCTTCACACCCCACACGTAGTTAGGAACATTCTCACCATACATTATTTATTGCCACACACATACATTCTTTTATAAAAGGGGGGATGTCATAATATACACCAGTATATCATGGTGCAGACTGATGGACACACAGCGGGACCAATCAACACACACAACGTCGCAGCCAATCACCAGTTAGAGCACACTCACTATAAAGACAGGGGGCATCAGAGTTCCCGCTCATTCGGGATGCAGCCTCTCAGAAGGACCGAGCTTACAGCTTACAGCACAGATCTTCACCATGTGCTGAGTGCATAGACTGGTTAGGGCAGGCATAGGTCTTTAGTTTAATCTAACATCGTGTTAACCCACAGTGAAAGTATGTTCAACAGTTTATAACTTAATAAAATAGTGTTGCACTATTTTAAGTGTTGGTGGCCTGTATGTGTTCCACGGATCCAGAGCATCCAACACATCACCCATCAAACACTCCCAGGACAGGTACAGCACGGGGTTAGATACAGAGTAAAGCTCACTCTACACTGTCTCCATCAAACACTCCCAGGACAGGTACAGCACGGGGTTAGATACAGAGTAAAGCTCCCGCTACGCTGTCCCCATCAAACACTCCCAGGACAGGTACAGCACGGGGTTAGATACAGAGTAAAGATCCCTCTACACTGTCCCAACCAAACACTCCCAGGACAGGGACAGCACGGGGTTAGATACAGAGTAAAGCTCCCTCTACACTGTCCCCATCAAACACTCCCAGGACAGGTACAGATCAGGGTTAGATACAGAGTAAATCTCCCTCTACACTGTTCCCATCAAACACTCCCAGGACAGGTACAGCACGGGGTTAGACACAGAGTAAAGCTCCCTCGACACTGTCCCCATCAAACACTCCCAGGACAGGTACAGCACGGGGTTAGATACAGAGTAAAGCTCCCTCTGCACTGTCCCCATTAAACACTCCCAGGACAGGTACAGCACGGTGTTAGATACAGAGTAAAGCTCCCTCTACACTGTCCCCATCAAACACTCCCAGGCCAGGTACAGCACGGGGTTAGATAGAGAGTAAAGCTCCCTCTGCACTGTCCCCATCAAACACTCCCAGGACAGGTACAGCACGGGGTTAGATACAGCGTAAAGCTCCCTCTGCACTGTCCTATCAAACACTCCCAGGACAGGTACAGCACATGGTTAGATACAGAGTAAAGCTCCCTTTACACTGTCCCCATCAAACACTCCCAGGACAGGTACAGCACGGGGTTAGATACAGAGTAAAGCTCCCTCTACACTGTCCCCATCAAACACTCCCAGGACAGGTACAGCACGGGGTTAGATACAGAGTAAAGCTCATTCTACACTGTCTCCATCAAACACTCCCAGGACAGGTACAGCACGGGGTTAGATACAGAGTAAAGCTCCCGCTACGCTGTCCCCATCAAACACTCCCAGGACAGGTACAGCACGGGGTTAGATACAGAGTAAAGATCCCTCTACACTGTCCCAACCAAACACTCCCAGGACAGGGACAGCACGGGGTTAGATACAGAGTAAAGCTCCCTCTACACTGTCCCCATCAAACACTCCCAGGACAGGTACAGATCAGGGTTAGATACAGAGTAAATCTCCCTCTACACTGTTCCCATCAAACACTCACAGGACAGGTACAGCACGGGGTTAGACACAGAGTAAAGCTCCCTCGACACTGTCCCCATCAAACACTCCCAGGACAGGTACAGCACGGGGTTAGATACAGAGTAAAGCTCCCTCTGCACTGTCCCCATTAAACACTCCCAGGACAGGTACAGCACGGTGTTAGATACAGAGTAAAGCTCCCTCTACACTGTCCCCATCAAACACTCCCAGGCCAGGTACAGCACGGGGTTAGATAGAGAGTAAAGCTCCCTCTGCACTGTCCCCATCAAACACTCCCAGGACAGGTACAGCACGGGGTTAGATACAGCGTAAAGCTCCCTCTGCACTGTCCTATCAAACACTCCCAGGACAGGTACAGCACATGGTTAGATACAGAGTAAAGCTCCCTTTACACTGTCCCCATCAAACACTCCCAGGACAGGTACAGCACGGGGTTAGATACAGAGTAAAGCTCCCTCTACACTGTCCCCATCAAACACTCCCAGGACAGGTACAGCACGGGGTTAGATACAGAGTAAAGCTCCCTCTACACTGTCCACATCAAACACTCCCAGGACAGGTACAGCACATGGTTAGATACAGAGTAAAGCTCCCTTTACACTGTCCCCATCAAACACTCCCAGGACAGGTACAGCACGGGGTTAGATACAGAGTAAAGCTCCCTCTACACTGTCCCCATCAAACACTCCCAGGACAGGTGCAGCACGGGGTTAGATACAGAGTAAAGCTCCCTTTACACTGTCCCCATCAAACACTCCCAGGACAGGTACAGCACGGGGTTAGATACAGAGTAAAGCTCCCTCTACACTGTCCACATCAAACACTCCCAGGACAGGTACAGCACATGGTTAGATACAGAGTAAAGCTCCCTTTACACTGTCCCCATCAAACACTCCCAGGACAGGTACAGCACGGGGTTAGATACAGAGTAAAGCTCCCTCTACACTGTCCACATCAAACACTCCCAGGACAGGTACAGCACATGGTTAGATACAGAGTAAAGCTCCCTCTACACTGTCCCCATCAAACACTCCCAGGACAGGTACAGCACGGGGTTAGATACAGAGTAAAGCTCCCTCTACACTGTCCCCATCAAACACTCCCAGGACAGGTGCAGCACGGGGTTAGATACAGAGTAAAGTTTATTTCTGATTTGAAGGGACGAGTTGTTGAGAAGTGGGGCTGTAGATTTTCCAGGAACCCTGTTTTATGTCGAGATCCGACTTTGCGTCCTCTCTTAAAGAGAAAACAACCAAAGTTTTAATCCACTTCCTGAGTCAGTGAGTAATCTGTTGTGAAATGGGCCCTGGTCTGGACCTGCCTTGGCAGTGTGAACCAATCCCACAGCAACTCTCGCTGCCACACCTCGCTCAGGGGCGCAATGCATGGTCGAGGCACCACGCTTTGGTCTGTACTTGTCCCAGATCGGAGGGTGTAGGGAGAGTCAGAAAGGACTCCGAACGAGCAGTGAAAGGCAGAGAGGGAAGGGGAGAAGGAGACTGAGTGTCAGAGATAGAGAGCGGGAAGATCATGAGAGGCAGAGGGAGCGATAGAGAGAGGGAAGCAAAAAGCGCAGACAGGAACAGAGGGAGAGCGTGTGACAGGGTCAGAGTGAGACAGACAGACAGCGAGTGAGGCAGATAGGGAGAGCGAGAGAGAAAGACAGGAGGAGTCGGACAGACAGAGCGAGAGAGGGGGAGAGAAAAAGAGAGAGAAAGTAGAGACAGTCAGAGGGATAAAAAGACATAAATAGAGGTACAGACTTGGAGAGAGAGAGGGAGAGATAGAATGAGCGAAACAGACATAGAGGGACAGACAGGCAGGGAGAGAGAGATTAATCGACTCGCTCAGCAGAGGGAATGAGTTCCTATTTTACTTGGGAATGAGCTAGGATATGAAAGTTTAAAAGTTCAGAATAAAAGTGGGACTTGCAGAAGGTGGAGGGATTTGGGGCTGGGGCGGGAATGAAACACACTGAGGTTGAGAGCAGAGATCGAACCTTACCTGTGATAAAGCACCTCTCACAAAACTCTCAAACACTTCCTGAATTCCACTGTCAGGGCAGACAAACAGGTTCAAGGTGTGAGGGGAGGGGTGAGAGGGAAGAACTGGGAGAGGGAGGAGAGTGGAGAGCCGGGGAGGAGGGGAGTGGAGGAGGAGGGGGGAAGAGGGGAGTGGGGATGGGGGAAGAGGAGAGCCAGGGAGGGGGGGAGTGGAGCAGGAGGGGGGAAGAGGGGAGTGGGGAGGGGAGTGGGGAGGGGGGGAGTGGAGGAGGAGGGGGAAGAGGGGAGTGGGGAGGGGGGGAGTGGAGGAGGAGGGGGAAGAGGGGAGTGGGGAGGGGGAAGAGGGGAGTGGGGGGGGAGTGGAGGAGGAGGGGGGAAGAGGGGAAGGGGAAGAGGGGAGGGGGAGGGGGGAGTGGAGGAGGAGGGGGGAAGAGGGGAAGGGGAGGGGGGAGGGGGGAGTGGAGGAGGAGGGGGGAAGAGGGGAGGGGGGAAGAGGGGAGTGGGGAGGGGGAAGAGGGGAGTGGGGAGGGGGGAAGAGGGGAGGGGGGAGTGGAGGAGGAGGGGGAAGAGGGGAGTGGGGGGAGGAAGAGGGGAGCGGGGGGGAGGAAGAGGGGAGTGGGGGGGATAAGAAGGGAGTGGGGCGGGGAGGAGGGGAGTGGGGAAGAGGGGAGGGGAGGAGGGGGGAAGAGGGGAGTGGGGGGGAGGGGGGAAGAGGGGAGTGGGGGGGAGGGGGATAAGAAGGGAGTGGGGCGGGGAGGAGGGGAGTGGGGAAGACGGGAGGGGAGTGGGGTGGGGAGGAGAAGAGAGGAGGTGGGGAGAAGGGGAAAGGGGAGGGTAGGGAGTTGAGATGGGAGGGGGAGGAGGGGAGGGAGGGGAATATGGGAGGGGAGGTGGGGGGACTGTAGAGGAAGGGGAGGGGAAGAGGGATGGAGGAGGGGGGAAGAGTGGAGGGTGAGGGAGGGGAAGATGGGAGGGAAGTGGGGAGGGGAGGAAAGAGGAGAGGGGGAGGAAGAGGGGGGAGGGTGGAGGGAGGGGCGTGTGGAGGGAGTGTGAGGTGGAAGAGGGGAGAGGGTGGAGGGAGGGGCGTGTGGAGGGAGTGTGAGGTAGAAGAGGGGGAGGGGAGGGGAGGGGGGAGGAGGTGGGGGTTCAAGGGGAGGGGGAGTGGAAGAGGGATGGAGGAGGGGGGAAGAGTGGAGGAGGGGGGAAGAGTGGAGAGGGAGGGAGGGTAAAATGGGAGGGGAGGAAAGAGGGGGGAGGAGGGGGAGGAAGAGGAGGGGGAAGAGGGTAGGGGAGGGTGGAGGGAGGGGAGGGTGGAGGGAGTGTGAGGTGGAAGAGGGGAGGGGAAGAAGAGGGGAAGAAGAGGGGGAGGGTGGAGGGAGGTGAGGGGAGGGGAGGAGGCGGGCGTTCAAGGGGAGGGGAAGTGGAAGAGGGGGGAGGGAAGGAGAAGAGGGTGGAGGAGGGGAGGTCAGGAGAAGAGGGGAGTGGAGGGAGGGGAAGAGGTGAGGGAGGGGGAGTGGTAGGGGAGGGGCAACGGGAGGGAGAAGATCGGAGGGGAGGAGGGGAGAGGGAGGGTGGAGGGAATGTGAGGTGGAAGAGGGGAGGGTGGAGGGAGGGGAGGAGAAGAAGGGAGGGGAAGAGGGAGGAGGGGGCGGAAGGGGAGGAGGAGCGGAGGGGGTGGAGGGGGTGGCGAGGGAGAGGGGAGGGAGGGGAGGGGTGGGAGGGAAGATGTCAGAGGATGGGAGGGGGTGGGGAAGGGGGAGGCAAGAGGAAGAGGGGAGAGGAGAGGAGGAGGGGAGGACAGGAGAAGAGGGGAGGGGAGGGAAGAGGGGAGGAGGGGGAGGGTGGAAGTGGGGAGGGGCAGGGGGAGGGGAGGGAAGGAGAAGAGGGGAGGGGAAAGAGGGAGGGGGAGGGGAGGGTGGAGGGAGGGGGAGGGGAGGGGAGGAGAGGGGATTGGGGAGGAGGGAGATGAGGGGAAGGGAAAGGGGCATGTGAAATTGAGGTGGTGAGGGGAAGGAGGGTGAGGAAGCAGAGGAGGGGCGAGGGGGCTGGGAGGCGGGTGAGTTAGGGGAGGAGGGGGTCGGGGGAGTGGAGGGGAAGGGAACGTAGGGGGGAGCGGAAGAGGCTGGGGAGGGGAAGCGGATGATGGGAGGATGGAGAGGGTTGGAAGGAGGGAAGAGAGGAGAGGAGGAGAGAGTAGAGGGAGATGGGAAAGGAGCGGGCAGTGGAGGGGAAGGGAGTAAGGTGGAGGGGAGGAGGGAGGCTGGGGGTTGAGTGGGAAGGGGGAGGGGAGTGAGGTGGATAGAGAGGAGAAGGTGATGGGGAGGGGGAGGCAGAGAGAGGGAATATAGAACATACAGTGCAGAAGGAGGCCATTCGGCCCATCAAACCCTCACTTCCACCCTATCCCCATAACCCAGTAACCCCACCCAACCTTTTTGGACGCTAAGGGCAATTTATCACGGCTGACCCACCTAACCTGCGCGTCTTTGGACTGTGGGAGGAAACCGGAGCACCCGGAGGAAACCCACGCAGACACGGGGAGGATGTGCAGACTCCGCACAGACAGTGACCCAGCGGGGAATCGAACCTGGGCCCCTGGTGCTGTGAAGCCACAGTGCTAACCACTTGTGCTGCCCAAAGGGGAGGGGGAATGGGAGGAGGGGGAGGGGTGGAGGATGGGGCAAGTTGGGGGGGAGGTTGGGGAGTAGAAGGGTGGGTGAGTGGAAGAGAGGGGGTAGGTGGGAGCGGTGGATGAGGGTGACAGGAGCAGGGGAGAGGCGAGGAGATGGAGTCATGGAGGGGCGAGACGGTGGAAGGGTCGAGGGGAGGGGAAGGATTGAAAGGATGTGAGGAGACAAGGGGGCTGGCGATGAGCTGGAGGGGAGAAGAGGGACGAGGAAGGGAATTGAGGTGGGAGCGGGGAGGGGATTGGGAGTGGAGGGAGCAAGGTAAGAGAATGGAGGAGTGAATGGTGGAAGGGGGTGGAGAGGGGTCGAGGGGAAAGCAATTGTTGGAGGCGAGGACGGGAGGTTGGTTGGAAAGGGAGAGGGCGAGGAGAGGGGAGTTGAGGTGGAATGAGAAAGGTCAGGCGGGGGGGGAGCAATCAGAGGAAAGGGGAGGCGAGGTGAGAGAGGAGAGGGACTGGGAGGGATGTAGACGGATTGTGGGAGGGAGAGGAGGGGAGGGAGGAAATTCCAATATTACTCCAGGTTTACTCTGGGAGTGGAGTCACTGGTTACTCCAGCTTTACTCTGGGAGTGGAGTCCCTGGTTACTCTTCTCCTTCCCTCCCCCCTCTTCCACTTCCCCTCCCCTTGAACGCCCGAATCCTCCCCTCCCCTCACCTCCCTCCACCCTCCCCCTCTTCTTCCCCTCTTCTTCCCCTCCCCTCTTCCACCTCACACTCCCTCCACCCTCCCCTCCCTCCACCCTCCCCTCCCCTCTTCCCCCTCCTCTTCCTCCCCCTCCTCCCCCCCTCTTTCCTCTGGGAGTGGAGTCCGAGGTTACTCCAGGTTTACTCTGGGAGTGGAGTCCCCTGGTTACTCCAGGTTTACTTTGGGAGTGGAGTCTATGGTTACTCCAGGTTTACTCTGGGAGTGGAGTCTGTGGTTACTCCAGGTTTACTCTGTGAGTGGTGACCCTGGTTACTCCAGGTTTACTATGGGAGTGGAGTCCCTGGTTACTCCAGGTTTACTCTAGGAGTGGAGTCCCCTGGTTACTCCGGGTTTACTCTGGGAGTGGAGTCCCTGGTTACTCCAGGTTTACTCTGGGAGTGGAGTCCCCTGGTTACTCCAGGTTTACTCTGGGAGTGGAGGCCCTGGTTAATCCGGGTTTACACTGGGAGTGGAGTCCCCTGGATACTCCAGGTTTACTCTGGGAGTGGAGTCTCTGGTTACTCCAGGTTTACTCTGGGAGTGGAGTCTCTAGTTACTCCAGGTTTACTCTGGGAGCGGCGTCCGTGGTTACTCCAGGTTTTTCTCTGGGAGTGGAGTCCCTGGTTACTCCAGGTTTACTCTGGGAGTGGAGTCCCTGGTTACTCCGGGTTTACTCTGGGAGTGGAGTCCCCTGGTTACTCCAGGTTTACTCTGGGAGTGGAGTCTCTGGTTACTCCAGGTTTACTCTGGGAGTGGAGTCTCTGGTTACTCCAGGTTTACTCTGGGAGCGGCATCCGTGGTTACTCCATGTATTTGTCTGGGAGTGGAGTCCCTGGTTACTCCAGGTTTACTCTGGGAGTGGAGTATCTGGTTACTCCAGGTTTACTCTGGGAGTGGAGTCCGTGTTTACTCCAGCTTTACTCTGGGAGTGGAGTCCCCTGGCTACTCCAGGTCTACTCTGGGAGTGGAGTCTCTGGTTACTCCTGGTTTACTCTGGGAGTGGAGTCCCTGGTTACTCTGGGTTTACTCTGGGAGTGGAGTCCCTTGTTACTCCAGGTTTACTCTGGGAGTGGTCTCTGGTTACTCCAGGTTTACTCTGGGAGTGGAGTCTCTGGTTACTCCAGGTTTACTCTGGGAGTGGAGTCTCTGGTTACTCCAGATTTACTCTGGGAGTGGAGTCCCCTTGTTACTCCAGGTTTACTCTGGGAGTGGAGTCCCTGGTTACTCCAGGTTTATTCTGGGAGTGGAGTCCGTGGTTACTCCAGGTTTACTCTGGGAGTGGAGTCCCTGGTACTCCAGGTTTACTCTGGGAGTGGAGTCCCTGGTTACTCCAGGTTTACTCTGGGAGTGGAGTCCGTGGTTACTCCAGGTTTACTCTGGGAGCGGAGTGTCTGGTTACTCCAGGTTTACTCTGGGAGTGGAGTCCGTGGTTACTCCAGGTTTACTCTGGGAGTGGTGTCCCTGGTTACTCCAGGTTTACTCTGGGAGTGGAGTCCCTGGTTACTCCAGGTTTACTCTGGGAGAGGAGTCTGTGGTTTCTCCAGGTTTACTCTGGGAGTGGAGTCCCTGGTTACTCCAGGTTTACTCTGGGAGTGGAGTCCCTGGTTACTCCAGGTTTACTCTGGGAGTGGAGTCCCTGGTTACTCCCGGTTTACTCTGGTAGTGGAGTCGCTGGTTACTCCAGGTTTACTCTGGGAGTGGAGTCCGTGGTTACTCCAGGTTTACTCTGGGAGTGGAGTCCCTGTTTACTCCAGGTTTACTCTGGGAGTGGAGTCCCTGGTTACTCCGGGTTTACTCTGGGAGTGGAGTCCGTGGTTACTCCAGGTTTACTCTGGGAGTGGAGTCCCCTGGTTACTCCGGGTTTACTCTGGGAGTGGAGTCCGAGGTTACTGCGGGTTTACTCTGGGAGTGCAGTCCCTGGTTACTCGAGGTTTACTCTGGGAGTGGAGTCCCCTGGTTACTCCGGGTTTACTCTGGGAGTGGAGTCCCTGGTTACTCCAGGTTTACTCTGGGAGCGGCGTCCGTGGTTACTCCAGGTGTTTCTCTGGGAGTGGATCCCTGGTTCCTCCAGGTTTACTCTGGGAGTGGAGTCCCTGGTTACTCCGGGTTTACTCTGGGAGTGGAGTCCCCTGGTTACTCCAGGTTTACTCTGGGAGTGGAGTCTCTGGTTACTCCAGGTTTACTCTGGGAGTGCAGTCTCTGGTTACTTCAGGTTTACTCTGGGAGCGGCATCCGTGGTTACTCCAGGTTTTTGTCTGGGAGTGGAGTCCCTGGTTACTCCAGGTTTACTCTGGGAGTGGAGTATCTGGTTACTCCAGGTTTACTCTGGGAGTGGAGTCCGTGTTTACTCCAGCTTTACTCTGGGAGTGGAGTCCCCTGGCTACTCCAGGTCTACTCTGGGAGTGGAGTCTCTGGTTACTCCTGGTTTACTCTGGGAGTGGAGTCCCTGGTTACTCCGGGTTTACTCTGGGAGTGGAGTCCCTTGTTACTCCAGGTTTACTCTGCGAGTGGTCTCTGGTTACTCCAGGTTTACCCTGGGAGTGGAGTCTCTGGTTACTCCAGGTTTACTCTGGGAGTGGAGTCTCTGGTTACTCCAGGTTTACTCTGGGAGTGGAGTCCCCTTGTTACTCCAGGTTTACTCTGGGAGTGGAGTCCGTGGTGACTGCAGGTTTACTCTGGGAGTGGAGTCCGAGGTTACTCCAGGTTTACTCTGGGAGTGGAGTCCCCTGGTTACTCCAGGTTTACTTTGGGAGTGGAGTCTATGGTTACTCCAGGTTTACTCTGGGAGTGGAGTCCGTGGTTACTCCAGGTTTACTCTGTGAGTGGTGACCCTGGTTACTCCAGGATTACTATGGGAGTGGAGTCCCTGGTTACTCCAGGTTTACTCTGGGAGTGGAGTCCCTGGTTACTCCAGGTTTACTCTGGGAGTGGAGTCCGTGGTTATTCCAGGTTTACTCTGGGAGTGGAGTCCCTGGTTACTCCGGGTTTACTCTGGGAGTGGAGTGCCCTGGTTACTCCAGGTTTACTCTGGGAGTGGAGTCCCTGGTTACTCCAGGTTTACTCTGGGAGTGGAGTCTCTGGTTACTCCAGGTTTACTCTGGGAGCGGCGTCCGTGGTTACGCCAGGTTTTTCTCTGGGAGTGGAGTCCCTGGTTACTCCAGGTTTACTCTGGGAGTGGAGTCTCTGGTTACTCCAGGTTTACTCTGGGAGTGGAGTTCGTGGTTACTCCAGGTTTACTCTGGGAGTGGAGTCCCCTGGTTACTCCAGGTTTACTCTGGGAGTGGAGTCTCTGGTTACTCCAGGTTTACTCTGGGAGTGGAGTTCCTAGTCACTCCGGGTTTACTCTGGGAGTGGAGTCCCTGGTTACTCCAGGTTTACTCTGGGAGTGGAGTCCCTGGTTACTCCAGGTTTACTCTGGGAGTGGAGTCTCTGGTTACTCCAGGTTTACTCTGGGAGTGGAGTCCCCTGGTTACTCCAGGTTTACTCTGGGAGTGGAGTCTCTGGTTACTCCAGGTTTACTCTGGGAGTGGAGTCCGTGGTTATTCCAGGTTTACTCTGGGAGTGGAGTCCCTGGTTACTCCGGGTTTACTCTGGGAGTGGAGTGCCCTGGTTACTCCAGGTTTACTCTGGGAGTGGAGTCCCTGGTTACTCCAGGTTTACTCTGGGAGTGGAGTCTCTGGTTACTCCAGGTTTACTCTGGGAGCGGCGTCCGTGGTTACGCCAGGTTTTTCTCTGGGAGTGGAGTCCCTGGTTACTCCAGGTTTACTCTGGGAGTGGAGTCTCTGGTTACTCCAGGTTTACTCTGGGAGTGGAGTTCGTGGTTACTCCAGGTTTACTCTGGGAGTGGAGTCCCCTGGTTACTCCAGGTTTACTCTGGGAGTGGAGTCTCTGGTTACTCCAGGTTTACTCTGGGAGTGGAGTTCCTAGTCACTCCGGGTTTACTCTGGGAGTGGAGTCCCTGGTTACTCCAGGTTTACTCTGGGAGTGGAGTCCCTGGTTACTCCAGGTTTACTCTGGGAGTGGAGTCTCTGGTTACTCCAGGTTTACTCTGGGAGTGGAGTCCCCTGGTTACTCCAGGTTTACTCTGGGAGTGGAGTCTCTGGTTACTCCAGGTTTACTCTGGGAGTGGAGTCTCTAGTTACTCCAGGTTTACTCTGGGAGCGGCGTCCGTGGTTACTCCAGGTTTTTCTCTGGGAGTGGAGTCCCTGGTTACTCAAGGTTTACTCTGGGAGTGGAGTCCCTGGTTACTCCGGGTTTACTCTGGGAGTGGAGTCCCCTGGTAACTCCAGGTTTACTCTGGGAGTGGAGTCTCTGGTTACTCCAGGTTTACTCTGGGAGTGGAGTCTCTGGTTACTCCAGGTTTACTCTGGGAGCAGCATCCGTGGTTACTCCAGGTTTTTGTCTGGGAGTGGAGTCCCTGGTTACTCCAGGTTTACTCTGGGAGTGGAGTATCTGGTTACTCCAGGTTTACTCTGGGAGTGGAGTCCGTGTTTACTCCAGCTTTACTCTGGGAGTGGAGTCCCCTGGTTACTCCAGGTCTACTTTGGGAGTGGAGTCTCTGGTTACTCCTGGTTTACTCTGGGAGTGGAGGCCCTGGTTACTCCGGGTTTACTCTGGGAGTGGAGTCCCTTGTTACTCCAGGTTTACTCTGCGAGTGGTCTCTGGTTACTCCAGGTTTACTCTGGGAGTGGAGTCTCTGGTTACTCCAGGTTTACTCTGGGAGTGAAGTCTCTGGTTACTCCAGGTTTACTCTGGGAGTGGAGTCCCCTGGTTACTCCAGGTTTACTCTGGGAGTGGAGTCCGTGGTGACTGCAGGTTTACTCTGGGAGTGGAGTCCGAGATTACTCCAGGTTTACTCTGGGAGTGGAGTCCCCTGGTTACTCCAGGTTTACTCTGGGAGTGGAGTCTATGGTTACTCCAGGTTTACTCTGGGAGTGGAGTCCGTGGTTACTCCAGGTTTACTCTGTGAGTGGAGTCCCTGGTTACTCCAGGTTTACTCTGGGAGTGGAGTCCCCTGATTACTCCAGGTTTACTCTGGGAGTGGAGTCCCTGGTTACTCCAGGTTTACTCTGGGAGTGGAGTCCGTGGTTATTCCAGGTTTACTCTGGGAGTGGAGTCCCTGGTTCCTCCGGGTTTACTCTGGGAGTGGAGTGCCCTGGTTACTCCAGGTTTACTCTGGGAGTGGAGACTCTGGTTACTCCAGGTTTACTCTGGGAGCGGCGTCCGTGGTTACGCCAGGTTTTTCTTGGGAGTGGAGTCCCTGGTTACTCCAGGTTTACTCTGGGAGTGGAGTCTCTGGTTACTCCAGGATGACTCTGGGAGTGGAGTCCGTGGTTACTCCAGGTTTACTCTGGGAGTGGAGTCCCCTGGTTACTCCAGGTTTACTCTGGGAGTGGAGTCCCTGGTTACTCCGGGTTTACTCTGGGAGTGGAGTCCGTGGTTACTGCAGGTTTACTCTGGGAGTGGAGTCCCTGGTTACTCCAGGTTTACTCTGGGAGTGGAGTTCCTAGTCACTCCGGGTTTACTCTGGGAGTGGAGTCCCTGGTTACTCCAGGTTTACTCTGGGAGTGGAGTCCGTGGTTACTCCAGGTTTACTCTGGGAGTGTAGTCCCCTGGTTACTCCAGGTTTACTCTGGGAGTGGAGTCCCCTGATTGTTGCAAGTTTACAATCAATTCACCTCTTGGACAAAGTATCTTTGTCACGGCCCCTAATGTTCTTGCCCTGCTCCACCATCATCCTTTTGAGAGCACAAATGTGACACTGGAGGGTTTTTCGAATGTAAATGCCTCTGGTTATTGATTGATCTTCCTGCGCACACTGTGGGGCCAGCTTGTTGAGACTAGCACAGTTTGAGAGCTGAGTGTACTGGCACACCCCATGCTTGGCACGCATTGATGGGTTACAGGAGAATTAGGGCCAGTTCCTTTGCTGCGGAAAATAACTCTATTAAATGTTTGTGTTCGTGCCTCACTCGCCACTCGGTTGGACATGGTTGAACTTGCACCCTGTCCTGCTCCTCCATTCTCTCAATTGTAAAGGACGTCGTCCGGGCTCGCTCGCAGTGCGGTGAACTCGCGACCTTGTTAGAACGCTGCCGCCATGTTGCAGAGTCACACAGCACACAAAGGGGCCTGTTGAGAGGGTTCCTGCCTCTACTCTTTCAGGCAGCGAGTTAAGGTTTTCCTCTAATGAAAATGAAAATCGCTTATTGTCACGAGTCGGCTTCAAATGAAGTTACTGCGAAAAGCCCCTAGTCGCCACATTCCGGCGCCTGTTCGGGGAGGCTGGCACGGGAATCGAACCGTGCTGCTGGCCTGCTTTCAAAGCCAGCAATTTAGCCCTGTGCTAAACAGCCCCACCCCTCTTAATCTCCTGCCCCCTTACCTTAAATCTATGCCCCTGGTTATTGACCCCTCTAATAAGGGAAGAAGTCTCTTCCTATCCACTATCTATGTCCCCCCACAATTTTATACTCCTCATTCACGCCCCCCTCAGCTTTCTCTGCTCCAAGGAGAACTACCCCAGTCTAACCATCCTCTCCACAGAGCTGAGACGCCCCAGCCCAGGCAACATCCTGGTGAATCTCCTCTGCATCCTTCCTATAGTGTGGTGACCAGAACTGAACATAATACTCCAGCTCCAGCATAACCTCCATGCTCTTATGTTCAACGCCTTGGCTAACAAAGACACTTGTCTGCTTTCTTAACCACCTTGTCTACCTGTCCTGGTGCCTTCAAGGACCGACGGATATGCACCCAAGGTGTGGGTTACGAGGAGGTGTTTGTAGTTGGTCGCAAGTTAACTGTAAGTCTTTATTGACGCTTATAACTCTTTGCAATGGTACAGATGGGGCGACACACTGTAACAATTCCGGCCTTGGGTCACTGTCTGTGCGGAGTCTGCACGTTCTCCCCGTGTGTGCGTGGGTTTCCTCCGGGTGCTCCGGCTTCCTCCCGCAGTCCAAAGGTGTGCAGGTTAGGTGGATTGGTCATGCTAAGTTGTCCCTTAGTGCCCCAGGATAGGTAGGTTAGGTTAAGGGGTTATTGGGATATGGTGGAGGAGTGGGCTTGAGTGGAGTGCTTCTTTCAGAGGGTCAGTGCAGACTCCATGGGCTGAATGGGCTCCTTCTGCACTAAAACCAATGAAGGTCATAAGAGCTTCTTTGTAAGATACAGGAGCAGAATTCGGCCATTCGTCTGCTACGCCATTCGATCATGGTTGATCCCATCCTGGCCTTAACTCAACCATCCTGCCTGTTATCCATAACCCTTCAACCCATTACTAATTAAAAATCTGTCTAACTCCTCCGTAAATTTGCTCCCTGTCCCAGCATCCACCGCACTCTCGGGTAGTGAATTCCACACATTCACAACCCTTTGGGAGAAGTAGTTTCTCCTCAACTCTGTTTTCAATTTGCTACCTCTTACTCCAAGATTATGACCTCTCATTTTAGAGCGTCCCACAAGAGGCAACATCAGCTCCACGTCTACTTTATCCATACCTTTTATCACATTGTACACCTCAATCAGATCTCCCCTCATTCTGCTAAATTCTAGAGAGTATAGGCCTAAACTGTTCAATCCTTCCTCATACGACAAACCCCTCGTCTCTGGAATCAATCCAGTAAATCCCCTCTGAACTGCCTCCAAAGCCACTACATCCCTCCTCAAACAAGGGGACCAAAACTGTGCCCAATACTCCAGGTGCGGTCTTAACAATCCCTTGTGTAGTTTTTTAAAATAATAATAATCTTTATTGTCACAAGTCGACTTACATTAACACTGCAATGACGTTACTGCGAAAAGCCCCCAGTCGCCACATTCCGGCTCCTGTTCGGGGACACAGAGGGAGAATTCAGAATGTCCAATTCACCTAACAGCACGTCTTTCGGGACTTGTGGGAGGAAACCGGAGCACCGGGAGGAAACCCACGCAGACACGGGGAGAACGTGCGGACTTCGCACAGACAGTGACCCAGCGGGGAATCGAACCTGGGACCCTGGCGCTGTGTAGCAACAGTGCTAACCACTGTGCTACCGTGCTGCCCACACACGTTGCAACAAAATTTCCTTAACTTTATACTCAAACCCTTTTCCTGCAATGCCAACATTCCATTCACTTTCTTTATTACCTGCGGCACCTGTCTGCTCGTTTTCTGTGACTCCTGCACGAGGACACCCAGACCCTCTGTATCGGAGCCCCCCGAAGTCAATGCATGACCTCACACTTATCCACGTTAAACTCCATCCGCCACATTTTGGCCCACTCTCCTACCCTATCTATATCCAATTGTAAGGTTTTTATTTCCTCATTGCAACTTACTGTTCCACCTATTTTTGTGTCATCTGAAAATTTGGCTGTAGAACCGTCTATCCCTGTATCCAAGTCGTTAATATAGATTGTAAATAGCTGGTACCCAAGGACGAACCCTGTGGCACCACTAGTTACATCTTGCTATCAAGAAAAAGACCCATTTATCCCCACTCTCTGTCTCCTGTCGGACAGCCAGTCTTCTATAATAAATTACCCTAATCCCATGTCATCTCACCTTGTCAATTAACCTTCTGTGCGGCACCTTATCAAGCACCTTCCGGAAGCCCAGATACACTACATCTACAGGGTTCCCATTATTCACTTGGCTTGTTACATCTTTGAACAACTCCAGCAAATTAGTCAAACATGATTTGCCCTTCAGAACACCATGCTGACTCTGATGGACAGCACTTTGGCTTTCCGAATGTCCTGCTATCACGTCCTTGATAATTGATTCAAACAAGTTCCCAACACAGATGTTAAACTAACTGGTCTGTAATTTCCCACATTCCGCCTCCCTCCTTTTTTGAAAAGGGCGTTACGTTAACATTTTTCCAATCCGCTGGAACCTTTCCCGTGTCCAGGGAATATAACTAATGGATCCACTATCTCCCCTCCCACTTCCTTTAACACCTTACAATGTAGGCATCAGGCCCTGGGGACTGGTCTGCCCTCAACCCCAATTGTTTGTGGAGTACCCGTTTCCCTATTCATGCTGATTGTTCCAGGTTCCACCCGTTCTATTACCTCTGCATTGCCGGTTCCTATAGGAAGGGGACTCGTGTCCTCCACCGTCAAAACTGAGGCAAAGTATTGGTTTAGTGTCTTCGCCATTTCTGTGTCCCCCACTATTAACTCTCCAGTTTCACCTTCCAACGGGACAGCATTCACCTTAGAACAAAGAACAGCAGAACTCAAGAACAGTTCGTTCAAGCCTGCGCCAATCATGTGTCCTATCTGAGCCAACCACCTGTAACCTTCTATACGGTAGCACAGTGGTTAGCACTGTTGCTTCACAGCTCCAGGGTCCCAGGTTCGATTCCGGCTTGGGTCACTGTCTGTGCGGAGTCTGCATGTCCTCCCCGTGTGTGGGTGGGTTTCCTCCGGGTGCTCCGGTTTCCTCCCACAGTCCAAAGATGTGCAGGTCAGGTGGGTTGGCCGTGATAAATTGCCCTTTGTGTCCAAAAAGGTTAGGTGGGGTTACGGGGATAGGGTGGAGGTGTGGGCTTAAGTAGGGTGCTCTTTACCAAGGGCCGATGCAGACTCTATATATTCTATACCCCGTCTGTTCATGTGTCTATCCAGATAAGTCTTAAAGGTCGCTAACGTATCTGCCTCAACCACCTCACTTGGCAGTGAATTCCAGGCCACCACCACCCTCTGTGTAAAAAACTTCCCCCGCACATCTCCACTGAACCCATCCTCCCTCACTTTCAACATGTGCCCCCTGGTAATTGTCATTTCCGCCCTGGGAAACAGCCTCCAACTGTTCACCCCATCAATACCCCGAATAAGGTTGGGTGGAGTTACTGGGTTATGGGGATAGGGTGGCGGTGTGGGCTTGGGTAGGGTGCTCTTTCCAAGGGCTGGCACAGACTCGATGGGCCGAATGTCCTCCTTCTGCACTGTAACTTCTATGATGTTAACTGGAAATCATAGAATTTACAGTGCAGAAGGAGGACATTCGGCCCATCGAGTCTGCACCGGCCCTTGGAAAGAGTACCCCATTCAAATCCACACTTCCACCCTATCCCCGTAACCCAGTAACCCCACCTAACCTTTTTAGACACTAAGGGCAATTTAATATAGCCGATCCACCTAACCTGCACTTCTTTGGACTGTGGGAGTAAACCGGAGCACCCGGAGGAAACCCACGCACACACTGGGAGGATGTGCAGACTCCGCACAGACAGTGACCCAGCGGGGAATCGAACCTGGAGCTGTGAAGCAACTGTACTAACCACTGTACTACTGTTAATATGAGGAAAATTGAAGTATCCCACGACAACAACCCTATTCTTTCTACATCTATCCAGAATCTGTTTACATATCTGTTCTTCAACTTCCCTGTGGGCTGTTGGGAGGCCTGTAGTACACCCCCATCATAGTGACTACCCCCTTGCTTTAGCGGCTTGCTTCCTTTTTATGTATCTAGAGAAGCTTTTGCTATCTCTATGGAGAAGCCAGGACCTACCTCTGTACTTGCTCGTCCACACATCTCTGCCCCACACTAGATCGACCTGATCTCCTATCTCACTATGTGGGCGGTACTGTGCTCAGTCCGACATTATACGTGCCAGACCATAATACTACACCAGCCAACACCCTGAGATGGGCCCTCATTTGGACAGTTCCGACACTGCCCCTTATTGCCAGTTTTACCTACTGTACATATGGCAATCAATAACCTTCTTTCTTTAGATATCGGTATTATATTGCTCAGAATCGCCAGGTATCAAATGATACCACCACAAGGTTCAACCGGATATCGATCAAAGAGCCAAACACCAGGTAGTTAGTTCAAGGTCAAGGGTACTTTATTTACGCACACAATTAGTCATGCAACATAAACACTACTAGCTAACTACACCTAACAACTATGACAACCTGTACTTAACTTCAGGCACCCGGCTTAGGTCAGGAAACAGTGGCCGCTGTCCGAATCTGGATCTACTGGGTCTGGAGAAGTAACTGCTGCACAGCTGGGCTCATCCGTCTGGTAGCGAGCGTTGAACTTGGACTTGCTTCTGGTGGTGCTGCAATTAGAGGTAGACGTTGCCGGGGCGCCAGGTCCAATAGATCGAACGCATGGCGGTCTCTCTCTTTATCCCTGGGGGGTTTTCGCGCTCTTTTGGACGGTCCTTCGGTTTGGACCCCATTAATTGGGTAATTCTTGATCACTGTCTTCGATCTGAGCCAATAAAGGGGCGGGTGCCTTGATGGCTGGGCGTGTCCTAAGCGGTCATTGACCCTGTTGTTGCTGCTTCCTGAGTAAAGGGAGTGGCGCCGAAATGTCTGGGATTATATCGGTTACTCAAGTATCAGTCTTTTGTCTTACGGAGATGGGCCATCAAAATGCTAATCGGTTGGGGGTTTCGATACTGTCCAGATTCTTCTCTCACAAATATACATTCAGACTCTGAGACTGCCTGAACCTTACATTGTCCATTTTTCCCTTTAGGCTTTGCGACCGTCCATGCTTCTTGTTGTAAGTGGCCATCCCAGATGGCTACACCCTTAAACTCCCATGCCCCCCAACCGCCATTTCCTCACCTTGACTAACTATCCCCGCCCATTCGCTCCCTCCCCCTACCACATCCAGGATGCCAACCCTTCCCACTTCACTCCTCCACGTCCCCCCAAACCTATGCTCCATTGGACACTGCCTTCAAATAAAACGTGAACCAGGTGAGACTTGATCTTGTAGGTCAGACATAATTAAAATTTGCCACGCTCTCGAGTATTCATGTCGTGCCAATGTATGACGTGAGGCTCGACACACCGCTGCTTTAGTCAGTCACCCCGCATGCCATGTTAACCAGTGTTGTGGGCGCCATGAAATATCCTTCATTGCACTCAGCTTATTCCGGGAGTGGAGTTCTCCTATTCCTGTAGGTTTACTCTGTGAGGGGGTCACACCATTACGCCAGGCGTATTTCAGGTGGGCAGCTTCCCACATTTACTCTGGGATTAGAATATTCCCTAATACCATGTTTACTCTGAGTGGAGTCTCCAGTTATCCAGAGAATCCAGCTGAGGAGGCTGTGCAGTGCTGGTCCGAGGAAACTGAAGAGCTCCTACGTGACTGCTTAGAGACAGTGGACTGGTCCATATTTAAGAACTCAGCGACCAACATAAATGAGTATGCCACCACCGTCACAGACCTCATCAACAAATATGTGGACGACTGCGTGACAAAGAAAGTACGTACATTCCCCAACCGGAAACCATGGCTCAATCACGGGATTGATTCCCTACTAAAGGACAGGTCTGACGCGTTCAAGGCAGACGACCCTGACCTATACAAGAAATCCAGGTACCACCTCCGCAAGGCCATCCGAGATGCCAAGAGAGAATATCAAACCAAGCTCACAGACTCTCGGCGGTTGTGGCAAGGACTAAACAACATAACGGGCTACAAAGCGAAGCCAAGCAGTATCTCTGGCAGCAGCGCACCCCTCCCCGATGAACTTGATGCATTCTATGCTCGGTTCGAGCAGGAAACCAACGATTCGCTGTTGTGTGCCCCAGCAGCCCATGACTCACCCATACCCACCATCACAGCTTCCGAAGTCAGATTGGTCTTCCTGAAAGTGAACCCTCGGAAGGCGACGGGCCCGGACGGGATCCCTGGTCGTGCACACAGAGCCTGCGCGGACCAGCTGGCAGATGTGTTCACGGACATCTTTAACCTGTCCCCACTCCGCTCCGAGGTCCCCACCTGCTTCAAGAAGACCACCATCATACCGGTACCAAAGAAGAACCAGGCAACGTGCCTCAATGACTACCGTCTGGTGGCCCTGACTTCAGTCGTAATGAAGTGCTTCGAGAGGTTGGTCATGAAGCGCATCAACTCCATACTCCCAGATCCACTGCAATTCGCATACCGCTGCAACCGGTCCACAGCAGATGTCATCTCCCTGGCCCTAGACTCCATCCCTAGAGCATCTCGACAACAAGGACTCCTACATCAGACTCTTATTTCTTGACTGCAACTCCGCCTTCAACACCATAATCCCAGCCAAGCTCATATCAAAGCTCCAAAACCTAGGGCTTGGCTCCTCACTCTTGTAGCCACCTGGGATGGCCACGTCCCGATTACAAAATGGACACTTGCAAAGAATGCAGGGAAAATTGGACAATGCTAAGAAACAAGCAGGTGCAACCTCTGTCTGTTGATTAGAACCTTAAACTCTCAGACAGGACAGAAACACTAAACGATCTACACACTAATGAGCCATCTCCGGGGACAAAAGGGAAACATTTAGATACACAATGTTAGGACAGACTCCCCGGCGCCAGAAGAGACTAAAACAAAGCAGACCAACGGTCACCAGGACACGCCCAGCGATCAGGGTACCACCCCTCTATTGGAGGAAGATCGATACAACTGATTGGGAAAGACCCAATTAGTTGAAGCCAAGTTCAAGGCCCGCCCAAAAGCGCGCGAAGCCCCTTGTCCGTATAAAAGGTTTCCCCCAAGGGAGAAACGCTCTCCTTTGGCTTTGGCTCCCACCGAAGAGAGAGACCTGCCTAGCAGCTACATCAGACCAAGTAAGTCCCAAGTCAACGCACGCTACGAGATAGACGCTCCTAGTTGCTACCCTGTAAACAGCTCAACCCAGCAGCCTCAGAACCGAGCAACGGCCATTGTTCCTCTGACTGAGTGGGCGCCCAAAGCTAAGTATAGGCTTTAGTAATAGTGGTAGTTTAGTTTGTAGAGTTTATGCATGAGTAGATTTGACTGTGTGTAAATAAATGAGCATTGCTTTTGAACTTACTAACTGGTGTATCGAGTCTTTGATCAGTATTCGGTTCTGAACCTTGTGGCGGTGTCGAAAGATACCTGGCGACTCTTGAGCAAACGTAACTAAACAGAGCCAAATTAAGAGGCAACACCAAAGACAGCACCATTTACTGGCGACATCTGATGGGATTCGACTTAGAAGTGGCCTAACCACTCCGAGAGAACCCAAATTTGAATTGAGAATCCAATTGGAAACAGAAAAACCACAAGCGTCAAAACAGTACTGATCAAGCCTCTGAGGTTCGGAAGTGTGTTAATGCATGCGTACTAACAGGGATATAAGGTAAACCTGAGAGATTTTGTTGCGTAAAACTGTCGGGAGTTTTGTAGGCCGGAAATTAGCGTAGGCCGCACCCGTGTTTACATCACCCCCTGTTCCAAATTCAGTAGAGAACCTAGATAGAGAAAATGGCAATGAAGGCAATGGAACGCCTTATGAACCCCCAAGAATTTGAGGTCGCAGCGACCAGCAGTAGAGTAGGACAATGTCCCGTTTGGGAAGATGAGATCAGGAAATATCTCATAGGGAAAGGATGTGAATTTGGAGTGAATTCTGCAATAATGAGGAAACAGGACCTGGGAGTGTAGGACATACTTGGTGGGAGAACCTGTCAGAGATCCACAAGAAGAGCTGAGGGAAAGCTCGCAAGCTGATGGCAATCATGTCCTGTTTGGCACAATTGCGAGGCACAGAGGAGGTCGTTAGGACGCTCCGTAGAGAGATAGAGGAGAGAGACAGAACCAATGAGGTAGACGTGAGTGAGGTAGAGAAGGAGAATCAAGATTTAAAAGAGCAGTTAGCAGCATGGGACAGAGAGGTGGATGATGCCAAGCGGACACATCAGTCTTGTCTCGCGTATTTGAACAGTTTTCAGAAGCAATATGATAAGGCCTACCAGGCCACGCAACGTGCGGCCTTGGTAAGACAAGAGACAGAACAGCAAGTTGAGAAATTGCAGAAACAGTGCAATGATTTAAAAGCAGCCCTACGAGCACTCCATACTTCCACAACGGAACAAAGGTAGAGCTCCGTAGACCAAGCAAAATGCCGGAAGCAAATTGCAGAATTGCAATCTCTGCTGTCCGTGCAAAATGGATTTCAGAGTACATTCGGACCCCAATTAGATCAAGAAAACAGCCCCGATTGGCAGGAATTGAACGAGACTGCCCACAGATACGTACATGGGACATGTACGCAGGAAAAACCCCAGAAAAGGAAAGCGTCCCAACCCCCAACCGAACAGGCAGAACACACCCCCCCATCAATCCTGTAACCGCAGGGCCGCAGGAGAAGGAGAAACAGATTTCCTTTACACAGCCCCGTTAACCGTGACCCAATTACGGGACGCGTGTGGAAAAATTACACCGTTCATCTGTCCACATCAGACCCCCACCAATTTTTCGCGAAAGTCAGACAGCAGGCTACCATGTACGGCCTGGACGAAAAGGAGCAAGTGAAGCTCACAGTTTTAAGCCTCGACCCTTCAGTCATAGCAGCCCTTCCCGACCCACAGAATGTCGGAGGATGCACACTCCAAGAGATGCACACAGCAATCCTTTTTTAAAAAATATATATATTTATTAAGATTTGTAACACAATTTTTCACCCTTACAAACAAAACCCCCTCCCCGTAACACAAAGAAAGAAAGCGCACGTATCAAGACATGAACATGGTAAAACGATATGTTACAGAGCTTTGTACATTGGATTCAAAGAACAAAGAACAATGAAATGTACAGCACAGGAACAGGCCCTTCGGCCCTCCAAGCCCGTGCCGACCATGCTGCCCGACTAAACTACAATCTTCTACACTTCCGGGATCCGTATCCTTCTATTCCCATCCTATTCATATATTTGTCAAGATGCCCCTTAAATGTCACTATCGTCCCTGCTTCCACCACCTCCTCCGGTAGCGAGTTCCAGGCACCCACTACCCTCTGCGTAAAAAACTTGCCTCGTACATCTACTCTAAACCTTGCCCCTCTCACCTTAAACCTATGCCCCCTAGTAATTGACCCCTCTACCCCGGGGAAAAGCCTCTGACTATCCACTCTGTCTATGCCCCTCATAATTTTGTCGACATCTATCAGGTCTCCCCTCAACCTCCTTCGTTCCAGTGAGAACAAACCGAGTTTATTTAACTACTCCTCATAGCTAATGCCCTCCATACCAGGCAACATTCTGGTAAATCTCTTCTGCACCCTCTCTAAAGCCTCCACATCCTTCTGGTAGTGTGGCGACCAGAATTGAACACTATACTCCAAGTGTGGCCTAACTAAGGTTCTATACAGCTGCAACATGACTTGCCAATTCTGATACTCAATGCCCCGGCCAATGAAGGCAAGCATGCCGTATGCCTTCTTGACTACCTTCTCCACCTGTGTTGCCCCTTTCAATGACCTGTGGACCTGTACTCCTAGATCTCTTTGACTTTCAATACTCTTGAGGGTTCTACCATTCACTGTATATCCCCTACCTGCATTAGACCTTCCAAAATGCATTACCTCACATTTGTCTGGATTAAACTCCATCTGCCATCTCTCCGCCCAAGTCTCCAAACAATCTAAATCCTGCTGTATCCTCCGACAGTCCTCATCGCTATCCGCAATTCCACCAACCTTTGTGTCGTCTGCAAACTTACTAATCAGACCAGTTACATTTTCCTCCAAATCATTTATATATACTACAAAGAGCAAAGGTCCCAGCACTGATCCCTGTGGAACACCACTGGTCACAGCCCTCCAATTAGAAAAGCATCCTTTCATTGCTACTCTCTGCCTTCTATGGCCTAGCCAGTTCTGTATCCACCTTGCCAGCTTACCCCTGATCCCGTGTGACTTCACCTTTTGTACTAGTCTACCATGAGGGACCTTGTCAAAGGCCTTACTGAAGTCCATATAGACAACATCCACTGCCCTACCTGCATCAATCATCTTTGTGACCTCCTCGAAAAACTCTATCAAGTTAGTGAGACACGACCTCCCCTTCACAAAACCATGCTGCCTCTCACTAATACGTCCATTTGCTTCCAAATGGGAGTAGATCCTGTCTCGAAGAATTCTCTCCAGTAATTTCCCTACTACTGAAGTAAGGCTCACTGGCCTGTAGTTCCCTGGATTATCCTTGCTACCCTTCTTAAACAGAGGAACAACATTGGCTATTCTCCAGTCGTCCAGGACATCACCTGAAGACAGTGAGGATCCAAAGATTTCTGTCAAGGCCTCAGCAATTTCCTCTCCAACCTCCTTCAGTATTCTGGGGTAGATCCCATCAGGCCCTGGGGACTTATCTACCTTAATATTTTTTAAGACGCCCAACACCTCGTCTTTTTGGATCTCAATGTGACCCAGGCTATCTACACACCCTTCTCCAGACTCAACATCTACCAATTTCTTCTCTTTGGTGAATACTGATGCAAAGTATTCATTTAGTACCTCGCCCATTTCTTCTGGCTCCACACATAGATTCCCTTGCCTATCCTTCAGTGGGCCAACCCTTTCCTTGGCTACCCTCTTGCTTTTTATGTACGTGTAAAAAGCCTTGGGATTTTCCTTAACCCTATTTGCCAATGACTTTTCGTGACCCCTTCTAGCCCTCCTGACTCCTTGCTTAAGTTCCTTCCTACTTTCCTTATATTCCACACAGGCTTCGTCTGTTCCCAGCCTTTTAGCCCTAACAAATGCCTCCTTTTTCTTTTTGACGAGGCCTACAATATCCCTCGTCATCCAAGGTTCCCGAAAATTGCCGTATTTATCTTTCTTCCTCACAGGAACATGCCGGTCCTGAATTCCTTTCAACTGACACTTGAAAGCCTCCCACATGTCAGATGTTGATTTGCCCTCAAACATCCGCCCCCAATCTATGTTCTTCAGTTCCCGCCTAATATTGTTATAATTAGCCTTCCCCCAATTTAGCGCATTCATCCTACGACCACTCTTATCCTTGTCCACCAGCACTTTAAAACTTACTGAATTGTGGTCACTGTTCCCGAAATGCTCCCCTACTGAAACTTCTACCACCTGGCCGGGCTCATTCCCCAATACCAGGTCCAGTACCGCCCCTTCCCTAGTAGGACTGTCTACATATTGGTTTAAGAAGCCCTCCTGGATGCTCCTTACAAACTCTACCCCGTCTAAGCCTCTGGCACTAAGTGAGTCCCAGTCAATATTGGGGAAGTTGAAGTCTCCCATCACCACAACCCTGTTGTTTTTACTCTTTAAAACTTGACCAGGAACCCGTCCGGTCTCGGGGCCTTCCCTGCCTGCATACTCCCTAGACCTTTGCTCAGCTCCTCCAACCCAATTGGTGCCCCCAAACCAGCCACCTCCTGCTCCTCCACCCTCGGGAACCTCAGTTGGTCCAAGAAGCGTCTCATCCCCTCTTCCCCCGCAGGGGGCTGGGATCTGTACAGCTCCTCATAGAAGGCCTTGAATGCCTCATTTACTTTTGTCGCACTCCGCGCCGTAGCTCCCCTTCCATCCTTGACTCCACCTATTTCCCTCGCTGCCATCCTCTTACGGAGCTGGTGTGCCAGCATCCAACTCGCCTTCTCCCCATACTCATACATCGCCCCCTGTGCCTTCCTCCACTGTGCCTCTGCCTTCCCTGTGGTCAACAGGTCGAACTCCGTCTGGAGATTTTGCCTTTCCCTAAGTAGTCCCTCTTCAAGGGCTTCTGCGTATCTCCTGTCCACTCTTAAAATCTCTCCCACTAACCTCTCCCTTTCCCTGCCCTCGCTCTTCACCCTGTGAGCCCTGATGAAGATTAGCTCTCCCCTGACCACCGCCTTCAGCGCCTCCCATACCGCCCCCACCTGCGCCTCCCCGTCGTCGTTGGCCTCCAAGTACCTTTCAATGCACCCCCTCACCCTCCCGCACACCGCCTCATCTGCCAGCAGTCCCACATCCAGCCGCCACAACGGGCGTTGGTCCCTCTCCTCTCCCAGCTCCAGTTCCACCCAGTGCGGGGCGTGATCTGAAATGGCTATGGCCGAATACTCCGTTCCCTCCACTTTCGGGATCAGCGCCCTGCCCTGAACAAAAAAAATCTATCCGGGAGTAGGCTTTGTGCATGTGGGAGAGAAAAGAAACTTCCCTGGCCTGCGGCCTTGCAAACCGCCATGGGTCCACTCCCCCCCATCTGGTCCATAAACCCCCTAAGCACCTTGGCCGCAGCCGGCCTCTTTCCGGTCCTAGATCTGGAGCGATCCAGTGCTGGATCCAACACCGTGTTGAAATCCCCTCACATTATCAAGCTTCCTACCTCCAGGTCCGGAATGCGCCCCAACACACGCTTCATGAATCCAGCATCATCCCAGTTCGGGGTGTATACATTAACCAATACCACCCACGTCCCCTGCAACTTACCACTCACCATCACGTATCGACCTCCATTGCCCACTACAATATTCTTGGCCTCAAACGACACCCGCTTCCCCACCAATATTGCCACCCCTCTGTTCTCCGCATCCAGCCCCAAGTGGAATACCTGTCGTACCCATCCCTTTCTTAGCCTGACCTGATCTGCCACCTTCAAATGTGTCTCCTGAAGCATGACCACGTCTGCCTTCAGTCCCTTTAAGTGCGCGAACACTCGGGCCCTCTTCACCGGCCCATTCAGGCCCCTCGCATTCCACGTTATCAGCCGGATTGGACCCCCCTCCCCCCCCCCCCCCCCCCCCCCCCCCCGCCGACTAGCCATCTCCTTTTCTAGGCCCGTCCCGTGCCCGCGCCACCCTCACCCTCCTGTCCCCCAGACGGGAGACCCCTGCCCCGACCACCTCTTCTGTGTCCCATTCCCCTTCAGCCAGTGCAGCAGCAACCCTTTTTCCACCTCCCCCCCCCCCCCCCAGCTAGACCCGTGTCTAGCTCTTTTGCTCCCCCCATAGCACTCCCGTAAGTCAGCTGACTCCTGCTGACCCCGGCTTCCCCCGCCGTCCCATTGACCCCCCCCCCCCCCCGTGGGAATCTCCCAATGAGTTTTCGCTCCTCCGTTCCCCCCCCCCTCCGTCCTTCCCTGGCGCGGGAAAAAGCCCACGCTTTCCTAAGCCTGCCCCGCCCCCTCTGGTGCAGCTCCTGCACACAGCGATCCTGGATGCGATCGGCTTTCACAGAGGAGACCCCGCTGAAGGCCTAAATAAGTGGAGGCAAAAGAAGACCGAGCACCCCACAGCGTTTGCTGGACGTTTGTGGATTCACTTCACCACAGTTTTTGGAGCATTAGCCCGCGCCCATTTGTCCCCAGATAACATGGCCAAATGGACCCGAATTCTAGTCTCCCACACCACAGAAGCAGGACGAAAAGCTTGCGCAAATTATGACCCCTCAGATGAGGCCCACAATGAAAAATGGGTTTTGAAGAGATTGTCCCGCGCTTGGGAGCAATCAATTGCAGGCAAAACCGCATTTATAACACCCGATGAAGAGCAGGCAGAGATGAACCCAGTTATGGCACACCAGAACCCCGCATGGGTAAATGAGGGCAGGAACAGCCAACCCCAGCCCAGAGCTCAGGAATGTTACAACTGTGGACAGCTAGGACACTTTGCACGAGAGTGCAACGCGCCCCAGAAGCAGCAGAGAACCCAACAGACAGGCACCCTAAACAAGAATAGGACAAAGCCGATCCATAGCGTTAGCGCCCGTTCAGAGAGTACAGACATGAACGGCACCGACTCACGGTGTTCGGGCTCCTCAACTTGGGTCTGCGACACCCTTTGGGACAAGTCCGGTAGACTGGTAGTAGCAAGCAAAGTCCGGGGACAACCCGTAGAATTTCTTTGGGACACAGGAGGGTCCCGCACCACACTCAATTCCTCCATGATGTTTCAGCGAGACACGTGGCCCACAATAGACATCATCACACTCAGCGATTTTACAGGCCATTTACAACAGGGACACATCACAGCCCCTGAACACCCCCCAGGAAAACAGGTAGTACACCCCAGAGACCCCAGCCCACAGACTCGTGCGCACCCTTGAGGATATATGTGGATGGCTCATCCACAGTGTTAAACGGAAAGAGAATTACCGGTTGCGGTATATATGTAGAGGACGCGCAGGGACGCGCCCTGGATGAAATTTCTTTGAAGTTGCCAGGACACTTAGGCTCGCAGGCAGCAGAGCTGGCAGCGATTGCATATATTGTAGACCACCCAGACACGTTCCCGACCCCAGCAGACATCTATTCGGACAGCTTGTATGTCTGTAATAGTTTGACTGAGTTCCTACCACTCTGGGAAACAAGAGGACTTGTTTCCGTGGACGGTAAACCCCTACCCTCAGCCCCATTACTCCACCATATCTTAGAGACAGTGAAGGATAGGAAATACGGAATAATTAAGGTTCGCGGTCATTACCGTTCTTCCCCCCCATATAACGTTAAAGCAGACGCCCTAGCGAAGGCAGGCTCCAGGCATGGTTATTTCTGGAACCCCCCGAAAGCACCCCAGTACACGCAGTTCAGGTCTCACATACCAACATTCAGGGTCTAGCGAAGGCCCAGAAAGAGGACGAGAAACTCAGGGAAGTTTTAAAGTGAACCTTCCCAGCCCCGTATGATAAATACAAAAACACAATCATCACACGCGACGGTGTGATTTTAAAGGATGGCATTTATAAAGTTCCCAGCCAGGACAGGAACCAGATCATTTGACAGTTCCATGATAATCATGGACACCAAGGAATTGAACCCACCCTAGCCGACCTCAGAAGGCTTTGCTGGTGGCCTGATTTAAAAACTGATGTAACGCACTACATTGAGAATTGCTTAATCTGTGCCCAGAACAATCCGGACAGATATGCGAAAAAGGCTCAACTTAGTCATACCCGCCCCGTTGATGGACCCTGGACAAATCTCCAGATAGATTATATAGGACCCCTACCCCCCCCCCCCCCCCCCCGTGCAGAAATGGTTACAAGTATGTGTTGGTGTCATAGACACCTTCACAAAATGGGTGGAAGCATTTCCATCGCGAACTAATACGGCCAAGACAACGGCTAAAATATTAACACACCACATCTTTACAAGATGGGGCCTCCCACGCAGTATAGAATCCGATCAAGGCTCCCGGACGTGTAATGAAAAACGTCCTCACGATTTTCGGCATCAGACAAAAGTTCCATATCGCATACCACCCCCAGTCAAGTGTTATTGTAGAACGAATGAATAGGACATTGAAAGCCACCCTCAGGAAAATGGTACAGCAGAATAACAGCACCTGGGATTCAGTACTCCCATTGGCTTTGATGTTTTTAAGAAACACGGTATCTACATCCACAGGTTACACCCCCCACACATTCATGACCGGACGCCCATGAAAGGCACTGAGTATTTGTTAGGACTGGATTTGGCCAGCCCCGCAGTTACAGCCCTCACGCATGAAAACGCGGTCACACAACTAGTACAGAACATAAAGGCAGCCCAACTCGCAGCAGTAAGACTTGGAACCAGGAAGGAACAGAGCAAGGCCTGTTTCGACAAAACAGTACACGCCACTGAGTTTACAGTAGGGCAACAAGTTATGCTTTCCTTTTACAACCCCAGTTCATTCCTCTCCCCAAAATTTTCCAGACCGTACTCCATTTCGGACAAAGTCAGCCCCTCAGTATACAAAATAACCTATCCCAATGGTAAGTATGCGTGCTTTCATGTAAACCAGCTCATGGCTTACGGCTCACAGAATAACCACACACACCACATCCTGCTCGCAGCAGCAGACGATCCCGCCCCGCCCACAGATGACGTATTCCTACCCTTACCCAACCACTCCAGCCCGTCCTCAGACACGACTTCAACTCCACCCCCAGAGGCACGACTCCACCTCTCCCTTCCCTCAACCAGCAGCGACAGCGACAGTGATAGCGATCACAGTGACGATAGCCACAGCACACCACGTTACGACTATACCCCTGTACCAGGCCCCGCGCTCAGCGAATCCGAGCATGATTCTACCGACCCATTTGAGATCACTTATATCAAAGCCCCTGACCCAGACCCACTGCCCGACGATTACGTACTGAAGCACAGTAGCTCCAACCTCGACACACGATTCTGGCACCGAGACAATTCGTTCAGGCTCATCCGGAATGATGGGATGGACTCCAATTCGCCCAAAGCAGCTTTAACACGGTTACTACAGACAAGAGTTTGGCAGCCGGGAGAAGATGATGACTTAGAGTCTGACTCCCACCAAACAAATCCCTTTGCGACCCTGTTCGCTACTGAGCAATGAGGTGTCCAGATGATGGAGAAAAAAGGAACCGGTGGATAGATACGGTGTCCTTTCTGATGGAACCTGCACCATTTTGTTCTTTGTTTGTTCATTAGTGTTAACGTTAAGTGTTGTTCGTAAACTCGGACAGTTTTCACGGCCCCACGTCGCCACTCCTTTAACGTCTCCCCCCCCCCCCCAGCTGTTAATGGAACAAGTTTGTCCCCAGACAATAGTTCAGAGGAACCAGTTTGTCGACAGAACACGACTCATAGTTGCTCTCCTAATTCGAGAGGGAACCACCCCTCTATTGGAGGAAGATCGATACAGATGATTGGGAAAGACCCAATTAGTTGAGGCCACGTTCAAGGCCCGCCCAAAAGTGCGCGAAGCCCCTTGTCCGTATAAAAGGTTTCCCCCAAGGGAGAAACGCTCTCCTTTGGCTTTGGCTCTCACCGGAGAGAGATACCTGCCTAGCAACTGCATCAGAACAAGTAAATTCCAAGTCAACGCACGCTACGAGATAGACGCTCCTAGTTGCTACCCTGTAAACAGCTCAACCCAGCAGCCTCAGAACCGAGTAACGGTTGTTCCTCTGACTGAGTAGTCACCTGAAGCTAAGTATAGGCTTTAGTAATAGTGGTAGTTTAGTTTGTAGAGTTTATGCATGAGTAGATTTGACTGTGTGTAAATAAATGAGCATCGCTTTTGAACTTACTAACTGGTGTATCGAGTCATTGATCAGTATTCGGTTCTGAACCTTGTGGCAGTGTCGAAAGATAGCTGGCGCCTCTTGAGCAAACGTAACTAAACAGAGCCAAATTAAGAGCCAACCAAAGACAGCAACACTCTGCAACTGGATCCTCGACTTTCTGACCCACAGACCACAATCAGTAAGAATAAACAACAACACCTCCTCCACAATAGACCTCAATACCGGGGCCCCGCAAGGCCGCGTACTTAACCCCCTACTCTACTCCCTGTACACACACGACTGGGGGGCAAAATTTGGTTCCAACTCCATCTACAAGTTTGCTGACAATACCATAGTGGGCCGGTTTTCGAACAACGATGAGTCCGAATACAGGGGGGAGATAGAGAACCTAGTGGAGTGGTGTAGCGACAACAATCTCTCCCTCAATGCCAGCAAAACTAAAGAACTGGTCATTGACTTCAGGAAGCAAAGTACTGTACACACCCCTGTCAGCATGGGCAGCATGGTAGCATAGTGGTTAGCACAGTTGCTTCACAGCTCCAGGTTCGATTCCCGGCTGGGTCACTGTCTGTGCAGAGTCTGCATGTTCTCCCCGTGTCTGCATGGGTTTCCTCCGGGTGCTCCGGTTTCTTCCCACAGTCCAAAGATGTGCGGGTTTGGTGGATTGGACATGATAAATTGCCCTTAGTGTCCATAAAATGTTAAGTGGGGTTACGGGGATAGGGTAGATACGTGGGCTTCACTAGGGTGCTCTTTGTAAGGGCCGGTGCAGACTCGATGGGCCGAATGGCCTCCTTCTGCACTGTAAATTCTATAATTTCTATGAGAATCAACGGGGCCGAGGTGGAGCTGGTTAGCAGTTTCAAATTTCTAGGAGTGCACATCTCCAAAAATCTGTCCTGGTCCACCCACGTCGACATGGCCACCAAAAAGCACAACAGCGCCTATTCTTCCTCAGGAAACTAAGGAAATTCAGCATGTCCACATTAACTCTTATCAACTTTTACAGATGCACCACAGAAACCATCCTATCTGGCTGCATCACAGCCTGGTATGGCAACTGCTCGGCCCAGGACCGCAAGAAACTTCAGAGAGTCGTGAACACCGCCCAGTCCATCACACGAACCTGCCTCCCATCCATTGACTCCATCTACACCTCCCGCTGCCTGGGGAAAGCGGGCAGTATAATCAAAGATCCCTCCCACCCGGCTTACTCACTCTTCCAACTTCTTCCATCGGGCGGGAGATACAGAAGTCTGAGAACACGCACGAACAGATTCAAAAGCAGCTTCTTCCCTGCTGTTACCAGACTCCTAAACGTCCCTTTTATGGACTGACCTAATTAACACTACACCCTGTCATTATATACACCAGTATATCATGGTGCAGACACATACTGCTGGACACACAGTGGGACCAATCAACACACACAACACCGCAGCCAATCACCAGTGAGAGCACACTCACTATAAAGACAGGGGGCATCAGAGTTCCCGCTCATTGGAGTTGCAGCTAGCTAGGAGCACAGAGCTCACAGCCTGCAACACAGGCATTCACTATGTGCTGAGTGCATCGACTGGTTAGGACAAGGCAAAGGTCTTTAGTTAAAGCTAGTATCGTGTTAACCCACAGCCTAAGTAAGTTTAAACAGTTAATGATTCAATAAAATAGTGTTGCACTATTTCAAGTGTTGGTGACCTGTATGTGATCCAAAACACCCAACACATCATGATATCAGGCGTGGTGGGATACTAGCACTTCTTAGACCTACCTGCAAGTGATCTGCCTCCCGCCAGCATTCTGTCATCCTGCAACATGGACAACATCAGCCCGCCGCCGCCGCTCCGCACCGCCGGCAACCTCGGGGCCAACTGGAAGGTTTTCAAACAGCGCTTCCAGCTCTTCCTTGAGGCCACAGACGGGGAGGACGCCTCGGATACCAGAAAGATTGTTCTTCTCCTCTCCACGGCCGGGGACCACGCCATCCACATTTTCAATTCTCTCACCTTTGCAGATGACGAAGACAAGACGAAGTTCAAGACGGTCCTCCTCAAGTTTGACACTCACTGCAGCGTAGAGGTGAATGAAAGTTTCGAGCGCTCCGTGTTCCAGCAGCGTTTGCAGGGTAAGGATGAACCTTTCCAATCCTTTCTCACGCACCTCCGCATCCTTGCGGAATCTTGCAGCTACGGGCCCACCTCCGACTCCATGATACGCGACCAGATCGTTTTCCGTGTTCAGTCGGCCCCCCTACGTCAGCAGCTCCTCAAAGTAAAGCAACTCACCCTAGCGACCGCCATTGAGACCTGCGTGCTACACAAACACGCCACTAGCCGGTATTCCCACATCCAAGCGTCTGAAACGGCGCGGCAAGGTCCCCACGAGGCAGAACGGGTCCGAGCAATCGAGCAACTCCAGGGCCTCAGCCTGGATGAGGGCGGCCATTTCTCACGCTTTTCACGGACTCCCGCGCTTGTGCGCACCGAACGAGGGGACGGCGACATTGAGGAACGTAATGCGCAGGCGCGCACCACCGCACCACGCACGACCGCACCGCGCATGCGCGGTGGCGCAGCGAACGTGCTGACATCACGACGTGGGGCAACTGTGGCTCCGCCCATTTAAAGCGGCAATGCCCCGCAAAATCTCAACAATGTCTACGATGTGGAAGACTTGGCCACTATGCTGCCTGCTGTCGAGCAGCTCAGCCTTCCAATTCATATCGCTTCAGCCAGCCTCGCAGGAATGTTCGGGCAATTCACCCCACGGTCACCGAGTCCGATGCGGACCTCCCACACAGCAGTGACACCGAGGACCTGAAGGCGCCTTTTCGAGTCGGTGTCATAACGAAAAACAGGCTGTCCCCGAAGCAAAGACACCAGCCGCTGTCGGTATACAGCGCGATCCAGACGATGAGTGGTGTGCCACCCTGACGGTCAACCGGTCCCAAATACGATTCCGCCTGGACACTGGTGCCTCCGCCAATCTCATGGTGTGGTCTGCTTTCCAAAGCCTTCGTGTCAAACCAACCATTCTTCCATCGACCTGCCAGCTATTGGACTGCAATGGCAACATCATTCCTGCTACCGGCTCGTGCCAACTTTGAAGTGACGCACAAGTCACGGAAAGCCATCCTTCCTTTCGAGATCATGGGCTCCTCGAAGGACTCTCTGCGTGGCGCACAGGCGTGCAAGCTGTTGAACCTCGTTCAAAGAGTTCACTCTCTCTCTCCTGATGACACGTCTGCCTTCCAGGATGCTGACTTCAGGGCGCAGCCCAACGCCATCATCGACCAGCACCGCAACGTCTTCGAAGGCATGGGCACGCTCCCATATACTTACAAGATCCTACTCAAACAGAGTCCCAGCACCCCTCAATGACCACCTCAAGCAGCAGCTGCGGGACCTCCAAGACCAAGGAGTGATCTCCAGAGTTACGGAACCAACCGACTGGGTCAGTTCCATGGTGTGCGTAAAAAAGCCTTCCGGCGAGCTCAGAATCTGCATTAATCCAAAGGATCTGAATCGCAATATCATGAGGGAGCATTACCCAATCCCCAAGCGCGAAGAGATCACATGTGAGATGGCTCGCGCCAAGCTCTTCACCAAACTCGACACCTCGACAGGATTCTGGCAAATCCAGCTCGACAAATCCAGCAGGAAACTGTGTACCTTTAACACCCCTTTTGGCAGATATTGTTACAACAGGATGCCGTTTGGGATCATATCTGCCTCAGAACTGTTCCACAGGATCATGGAACAAATGATGGAAGGCATTGAAGGTGTTCGCGACTATGTTGACGACATAATAATTTGGTCCACCACCCCGCAGGAGCATGTCAGTCGCCTCCAGCGCGTGTTCAAACGCATACGGGAGCAGGGCCTACGCCTCAACAGAGCCAAATGCTCCTTCGGCCAGACGGAACTCAAGTTCCTAGGGGACCACATCTCCCAGTTGGGTGTGCGGCTGGACGCGGACAAGGTCGCTGCTATCACAGCCATGGAAACGCCAGAGGACAAGAAGACGGTCCTCCGATTTCTGGGCATGGTCAACTTTTTAGGGAAGTTCATCCCTAACCCCGCCTCTCACACCACAGCTCTCAGGAACGTGGTCAGGAAGACGACAGGCTTCCAATGGCTTCCTGCCCACGAGCGCGAATGGAGAGAACTTAAAACCAAATTCACCACGGCCCCGGTCTTAGCTTTTTTAGATCCGGCGAAAGAGACAAAAATTCCGACCGATGCCAGCCAATCCGGCATTGGGGCAGTGCTCCTGCAACGCGATGAGGCCTCACCATGGGCCCCCGTTGCATATGCGTCATGCGCCATGACCCCCTCGGAGCAGCGCTATGCGCAGATAGAAAAGGAGTGCCTGGGCCTTCTGACCAGAGTCGTCAAATTTCATGATTATGTTTACGGACTTCCTCAATTCACCGTTGAGACCGATCAATATAATACGAAAAGACTTGAACGACATGCCGCCTCGTCTCCAGCGTATTCTGCTCAAGCTCCGGCAATACGACTTACACCCCCGGCAAAGACCTAATAATCGCCGACGCTCTGTCCAGGGCAGTCAACACTGCGGTGACCCAGCGGGATTTGTCTGCCAGGTTGACGCCCATGTGGCCTTCGTGGCCTCCAATCTACCTGCCACGGATGAACGCCTCGGCCAAATTCGCCGCGAGACTGCGGCTGACCCCCTGCTACAGCGTGTCATGCGCCACCTAACGGACGGGTGGCTCAAGGGCCAATGCCCTCAGTTCTACAACATCAGAGATGATCTGGCGGTAGTCGATGGTGTCCTCCTGAAGCTGGACCGCATTATCATCCCGCATAGCATGCGCCAGCTTGTTCTGGAACAAGTACACGAGGGCCACCTTGGCGTGGAAAAGTGCCGCTGACTGGCCCGAGAAGCAGTGTACTGGCCCGGCATCAATGACGACATCGCCAACACAGAGCTCAACTGCCCCACTTGTCAGCACTTCCAGCCGGCCCAACCACGTGAGACCCTACAGCCCCATGAGTTGGTCACGTCCCCTTGGACCAAGGTGGGCATCGACCTGTTCCACGCGCTGGGTAGAGACTATGTCCTGATTGTAGACTATTTTTCAAACTACCCGGATGTGGTACGTTTACACGACATCACATCGTCTGCAGTCATCCGTGCCTGTAACGCCACCTTTGCTCGACACGGCATCCCACACACTGTGATGTCGGACAATGGTCCCTGCTTCACAATCCAGGAATGGTCCAACTTTGCCAGGAGGTACAACATTGTGCATGTGACATCCAGTCCCCTGTACCCCCAATCCAATGGCAAAGCGGAGAAGGGCGTCCACATAGTCAAACGGCTCCTCTGCAAGGCTGCCAATGTGGGATCCGACTTCTACCTCACCCTGCTGGCCTATCGCTTAGCCCCACTGTCCACTGGCCTGTCGCCAGCCCAGCTGCTCATGGGTCGCACCCTGAGGACGACGGTGCCATCCATTCACGTCCCAGACTTCGACCATGTTCCGGTCCTTCAACGAATGCAACTGTCCCGTGCACAGCACAAGGCAGCTCATGACTCCCGTGCAGCTGATCTCCCTGCTCTGGCTCCAGATGACAACGTCCGCATCCATCTTCCGGATGGTGGCAGGTCTGCAACTGCTGTGGTTCTTCGGCAGGTGGCTCCCCGCTCGTTCCTGGTTCGTCTACCGGATGGTTCCATTCTGTGCCGTAATCGACGCGCCCTTCGTCTCGTTCCGCGCTGACTACGTGATCCTCCACCAGTGCCATACCCTCCTGTTGACCCTGATCTGGACTATGCGGAGCTCCCGGTCACTCTGCATCCTCCTCACTCTGACGCAGTCCAGCCCGCTCCTCAGCCGGCGGCTCCCGACCCACCCTTGAGGCGGTCAACCAGAATTCGTCGCCCACCTCACAGACTTAATTTGTGAACTTTGCACTAATGGACTCTCTGGTCTGTTCTGTTCTTCCGTTTAATCGTTCAAGTGGTTTGTATATAGTGTTCATCTCGTTATTCTTGTGACACACTGTTTTTCTGCACCACGCACCTTCCCATGTAAATAGCTTAGTTTTTATGAACATAGTCCTGTAAATATTTCACACACACGTAGTCAGGAACATTCACCATACACTATTTATTGTCACGCAGGCACATTTTTAATAAAAGGGTGGATATCATAATATACACCAGTATATCATGGTGCACACACACACGGATGGACACACAGTGGGACCAATCAACACACACAACACCGCAGCCAATCACCAGTTAGAGCACACGCACTATAAAGACAGCGGGCATCAGAGTTCCCGCTCATTCGAGTTGCAGCTAGCTAGGAGGACAGAGCTCACAGCCTGTAACACAGACATTCACCATGTGCTGAGTGCATCGACTGGTTAGGACAAGGCAAAGGTCTTTAGTTAAAGCTAGTGTAGCACACAAAGACTCCCGAGAGACGAATCGAGGTGAAGTCGATGAGGCTTTATTAAGCGTGACTTGTTCCCCGCAGTTCACTAACAGACTGGCCTGCGGGGGAGAACTCCTGGTTCTTATACTCCGCCTTCAGGGCGGAGCTCGAGGTCAACAGCCAACCAGGACCCGGGATCTGTCAGCCAATGACATCACGGCTTCACAGTCCCACATGACCCCTAATGCATACTACCACATTCACCCCTTGTTAAAAATAAACCCGGCGGGGTGGTGCTTCGCATGGTGGTAGAGGTTTACAAGGCTGGTCCTGGGAGGAAAACTTTTGCATGTCATCACAGTATGTACAGGGTATTTTTTTGTTTTGAACTATTTACAGTATTCGTAAGTGGGAAAAAGGTAAAAAAATTCTCGTTAAAGTCCACAACATTCTAGTGTTACACCGATGCCACAAGTCGGTCGGGCGGTCTGGTCGTCCTTGTCGATCGCCTCAGCCCTGGTGGTGGTGGTGCTTGTTCCAGTGTTGTCGCCTCCGGGAGCTTTACGGTTTCTGCTTCAGCTTCACTTCTGGTCGGACCTGGGAGGAGGACTGATCCTCCCGTGAAGGGGGCTGTCGCGGGGTGCGCCGGTGGCAGGGAGGGGGTGATAGGTGTCGGGGGGGGTGTGCGTGTTGCTGGCGGGCGCCAGATCTCGCAGGGAGACCGTGTCCTGTCGGCCGTCGGGGTACTCCACATAGGCGTACTGCGGGTTCGCATGGAGGAGGTGAACCCTCTCGACCAACGGGTCCGACTTGTGCGCCTGCACATGTTTCCGGAGCAAGATGGGTCCTGGGGCCGCCAGCCAGGTCGGCAGCGACGTTCCGGAGGAGGACTTCCTGGGGAAGACAAGGAGGCGCTCATGAGGCGTTTGGTTAGTAGTGGTACACAGTAGCGACCGGATGGAGTGGAGGGCGTCCGGGAGGACCTCCTGCCACCGTGAAACTGGGAGATCCCTGGACCGTAGGGCCAGTAGGACGGTCTTCCAGACCGTGCCGTTCTCCCTCTCTACTTGCCCGTTCCCCCGGGGGTTGTAGCTGGTCGTCCTGCTCGAGGCTATCCCCTTGCTGAGCAGGAACTGGCGCAGCTCGTCACTCATGAAGGAGGACCCCCTGTCGCTATGGACGTATGCGGGGCAACCGAACAGTGTGAAGATGCTGTTCAGGGCTTTAATGACTGTGGCCGCTGTCATGTCAGAGCAGGGGATGGCGAAGGGGAAACGGGAGTACTCGTCCACCACATTCAGGAAGTATGCGTTGCGGTCGGTGGAGGGGAGGGGCCCTTTGAAATCCAGATTGAGGCGTTCAAAGGGACGGGAAGCCTTGATCAGGTGTGCTCTATCTGGCCTGAAAAAGTACGGTTTGCACTCTGCGCAGATGTGGCAGTTCCTGGTGACTGTACGGACGTCCTCGACGGAGTAGGGGAGGTTGCGGGACTTTATAAAATGGTAGAACCGAGTGACCCCCGGGTGGCAGAGGTCCTCGTGGAGGGCTTGGAGACGGTCTATTTGTGTGTTGGCACATGTGCCGCGGGATAGGGCATTGGACGGCTCGTTCAGCTTTCCGGACGGTACAAGATCTCGTAGTTGAAGGTGGAGAGCTCGATCCTCCACCTTAAGATCTTGTCATTTTTAATTTTGCCCCGCTGTGCATTATCGAACATGAAAGCTACCGACCGTTGGTCAGTGAGGAGAGTGAATCTCCTGCCGGCCAGGTCATGCCTCCAATGTCGCACAGCTTCCACTATGGCTTGGGCTTCCTTTTCCACTGAGGAGTGGCGGATTTCTGAGGCGTGGAGGGTTCGGGAGAAAAAGGCCACGGGTCTGCCCGCTTGGTTAAGGGTGGCCGCCAGAGCTACGTCGGAGGCGTCGCTCTCGACCTGGAAGGGGAGGGACTCGTCGATGGCGCGTATCGTGGCCTTTGCGATATCCGCTTTGATGCGGCTGAAGGCCTGGCAAGCCTCTGTCGACAGAGGGAAGGTCGTGGTCTGTATTAGGGGGCGGGCCTTGTCTGCGTACTGGGGGACCCACTGGGCGTAATATGAAAAGAACCCCAGGCAGCGTTTTAGGGCTTTTGAGCAGTGAGGGAGGGGAAATTCCATGAGGGGGCGCATACGTTCGGGGTCGGGGCCTATTATCCCATTGCGCACTACATATCCCAAGATGGCTAGCCGGTTTGTGCTAAAAACGCACTTGTCCTCGTTGTATGTGAGGTTCAAGGCTTTAGCGGTCTGGAGGAATTATTGGAGGTTGGCGTCGTGGTCCTGCTGATCGTGGCCGCAGATGGTTACATTGTCGAGATACGGGAACGTGGCCTGCAACCCGTGTTGATCAACCATTCGGTCCATCTCTCGTTGGAAGACCGAGACCCCGTTTGTGACGCCAAATGGGACCCTTAGGAAGTGGTATAATCGCCCGTCTACCTCGAAGGCTGTGTACTTGCGGTCACTTGGGCGGATGGGGAGCTGATGGTAGGCGGACTTGAGGTCCACGGTAGAGAAGACCTTATATTGGGCAATCCGATTGACCATGTCGGATATGCGGGGGAGAGGGTACGCATCTAGCTGTGTGTACCTGTTGATGGTCTGGCTATAGTCTATGACCATCCTTTGCTTCTCCCCTGTCTTTACTACTACCACCTGTGCTTTCCAGGGACTATTGCTGGCCTGGATTATGCCTTCCTTCAGTAGCCGCTGGACTTCGGACCGAATGAATGTCCGGTCCTGGGCGCTGTACCGTCTGCTCCTAGTGGCGACGGGTTTGCAATCCGGGGTGAGGTTTGCAAACAAGGATGGGGGCTCAACCTTGAGGGTTGCGAGGCCGCAGATAGTGAGTGGGGGTATTGGGCCGCCGAGTTTGAAGGTTAGGCTCTGCAGGTTGCACTGGAAGTCTAATCCCAGTAATGTGGGCGCGCAGAGTTGGGGAAGGACGTAGAGCCTGTAGTTTTTAAACTCCCTCCCTTGCACCGTTAGGGTCACTATGCAATAGCCTTTGATCTGTACGGAGTGGGATCCTGCAGCTAGGGAAATCTTTTGCGCACTGGGACGGATGGTCAAAAAACAGCGTCTTACCGTGTCGGGGTGGATGAAGCTTTCTGTGCTCCCGGAGTCGACCAGGCATGGTGTCTCATGCCCGTTGATCAGCACCGTTGTTTTCGTCGTCTGGAGCGTCCGGGGCCGTGCTTGGTCCAGCATCATTGAGGCGAGACGTGGTCGTAGTGCTTCAGCGTCTTCCTCAAACCCCGTTGAAGCGTCGATGCTGGGGTCCGTTGTTGCCGTCCAAGATGGCGGCGGGGGTGAACAAAATGGCCGCCCCCATGCATCGCACATGGCTGGGGGCTCACAAGATGGCAGCGGAGGTGGACAAAATGGCCGCCCCCATGCGTCGCACAGGGCTGGGGGGTCCCAAGTTGCCGGCGCCCCTCCTCCCCTCGTGGTGGCCGGGACCCAAAATGGCGGCGCCTGCGGGTCGCACATGGGGCGCTGGGGGGGTTGGGGAGCGTTTGAAACGCACAGGACTCCTTGTTCTCCGGGGACAGCGGTGGCCGGGACCCAAAATTGCTGCGCCTGCGGGTCGTACATAGGGCGCTGGGGGGGGTTGGGGAGCGTTAGAAACGCGCAGGACTGCTTCTTCTCCTGGGACAGCGGCGACCTCCCGGGACCGGCACACAGTCGCGAAATGGCCCTTTTTCCCGCAGCTCTTGCAAATCGCTGCGCGGGCCGGGCAGCGCTGCCGGGGGTGTTTCGCCTGGCCACAGAAATAGCAGCGGGCCCCCCCGGGACGACTTGGAGTCTGAACCGCGCAAGCCTGTGGGGTGGGGGGGGGGTTTGTCGCGACGGGGGTCCACGGAGCCCAAGGGGCTGCCGCGCGGTCGGGGCCGTCCGCGCGGGCGTTTCGCGCGGCTACATCCAGGGAGGCTGCAAGGGCCCGTGCCTCTGAGAGTCCCAGCGACTCTTTTTCCAAAAGTCTTTGGCGGATTTGGGGAGAGTTCATACCTGCGACAAAAGCATCGCGCATCAACATGTCCATGTGTTCAATCGCGTTTACCGGCGGGCAGCTGCAGGCCCGTCCCAAAATTAGCAGCGCGGCGTAGAATTCGTCCAGCGATTCTCCGGGACTTTGCCGTCTCGTTGCGAGTTGGTAGCGTGCGTAGATCTGGTTCACTGGGCGAACATAGATGCTCCTTAGTGCTGCGAACGCCGTCTGGAAATCCTCTGCGTCTTCGATGAGAGGGAAAATTTCCGGGCTTACCCTCGAGTGCAGGACCTGTAGTTTCTGGTCTTCTGTGACCCGGCCGGGGGCCATTCGGAGGTAGGCTTCGAAACAAGTCTGCCAGTGTTTGAAAACTGCTGCTGAGTTCACTGCGTGGGGGCTGATTCTCAGGCATTCCGGGATGATCCTGAGCTCCATAGTCCTTTAAGCACGCTTAATAAATTGTAGTGCACAAAGACTCCCGAGAGACGAATAGAGGTGAAGGCGATGAGGCTTTATTAAGCGTGACTTGTTCCCCGCAGTTCAGTAACAGACTGGCCTGCGGGGGAGAACTCCTGGTTCTTATACTCCGCCTTCAGGGCGGAGCTAGAGGTCAACAGCCAACCAGGACCCGGGATCTGTCAGCCAATGACATCACGGCTTCACAGTCCCACATGACCCCTAATGCATACTACCACAGCTAGTATCGTGTTAACCCACAGTCTAAGTATGTTTAAACAGTTAATGATTCAATCAAATAGTGTTGCAATATTTCAAGTGTTGGTGACCTGTATGTGATCCAGAACACCCAACACATCACACCCCTGTATGCTTCACCCAATGCCGATGTTTATCTAGTTATATTGTGTACCTTGTGTTGCCCTTTTATGTATTTCCTTTTCTTTTCATGTACTTAATGACCTGTTGAGCTGCTCGCAGGAAAATACTCGGTACACGAGACAATAAACAAATCCAATCCAATCCATAACAGGGAGGCACAGTGGTTAGCACTGCTGCCTCACAGCTCCAGGGACCCGGGTTCAATTCTGGCCTTAGGTGACTGTCTGTGTGGAGTTTGCACGTACTCCCCGTGTCTGCGTGGGTTTCCTACGGGTGATCCGGTTTCCTCCCACAGTCCAAAAATGTGAAGGTTAGGTGGATTGGCCATGCTAAATTGCACCTCAGTGTCCAAAACGTTAGGTTAGGAGGGGTTGCTGGGAGAAGGGGATAGGCTGGGGGCCTGACCACAGGCACGATACCCTTGCAAAGGGTCAGTTGAGACTCGATGGGCCGAATGGTCTCTTTCTGCACTGTAGTGATTCTATAACTCCAGATTTACTCTGGGAGTGGAGTTCCCCCACAACTCGAAGTTTACACTGGGAGTGGAGTGCTGCTAACTCCAGATTTACTCTGGAAGTAAAGGTCCCATAATTTGAGGTTTACTCTGGGATTAGAGGCCCCCATAATTCCAGGCTTACTCTGAGAGTGGAGTCTCCCATAACTCCATCTTTACTCTGGGAGTCCACAGTAACTCCAGCTATACTCTGGAAGTGTGGTCCCCCATAAATTCTGATTTACTCTGGGAGTGGAGTCCCCCAGAGCTCCCGATCTACTCTGGGAGTGGAGTTCCCCATAACACCCGACCTGCTCTGGGAGTGGAGTTCCACATGACTCCTAATTTACTCTGCGAGTCCCACATAACTCAAGGTTTACTCAGGGAGTGGAGCCCCTTGTAACTTCAGGTTTACTCTGGGAGTGGAGTGCCCTGTAAGTCCAGGTTTGCTCTGGAAGTGGAGTCCCCCATAACTCCAGGTATACTCAGGGAGTGGTGTCTCCTGTAACTCCAGGTTTACTCTGGGATTGGAGTCTCCATAACTCCAGGTTTACTCTGGGATTGGTGTTCCCTGTAACTCCCGGTTTACTCTGGGATTGGAGTCTCCATAACTCCAGGTTTACTCTGGGATTGGTGTTCCCTGTAACTCGATTTACTCTGGAATTGGTGTCCCCTGTATCTCCAGGTTTACAATGGGATTGGAGTTCCCTGTAACTGCAGGTTTACTCTGGGATTGGTGTTCCCTGTAACTCCAGGTTTACTCTGGGATTGTTGTTGCCTGTAACTCCAGGTTTACTCTGGGATTGGTGTTCCCTGTAACTCCCGGTTTACTCTGGGATTAGTGTTTCCTGTAACTCCAGGTTCACTCTGGGATTGGTGTGCCCCATAACTCCAGGTTTACTCTGGGATTGGTGTTCCCTGTAACTCCAGGTTTACTCTGGGATTGGTGTTCCCTGTAACTCCAGATTTACTCTCAGAGTGGTGTTCCCTGTAACTCCAGATTTACTCTGGGATTGGTGTTCCCTGTAACTCCAGGTTCACTCTGGGATTGGTGTTCCCCGTAACTCCAGGTTTACTCTGGGATTGGTGTTTCCTGTAACTCCAGGTTTACTCAGGGAGTGATGTTCCCCCTAACTCCAGGTTTACTCAGGGAGTGGTGTTCCCTGTAACTCCAGGTTTACTCTGGGATTGGTGTTCCCTGCAACTCCAGGTTTACTCTGGGATTGGTGTTCCCTGTAACTCCAGGTTTACGCTGGGATTGGTGTTCCCTGTAACTCCAGGTTTAATCAGGGAGTGGTGTTCCCCATAACTCCAGTTTAATCAGAGGGTGGTGTTCCCTGTAACTCCAGGTTTACTCTGGTATTGGTGTTCCCTGCAACTCCAGGTTCACTCTGGGATTGGTGTTCCCTGTAACTCCAGGTTTACTCTGGTATTGGTGTTCCCTGTAACTCCAGGTTTACTCAGGGTGTGGTGTTCCCTGTAACTCCAGGTTTACTCTGGGATTGGTGTTCCCTGTAACTCCAGGTTTACTCTGGGATTGGTGTTCCCTGTAACTCCAGGTTTACTCAGGGAGTGGTGTTCCCTGTAACTCCAGGTTTAATCAGAAGGTGGTGTTCCCTGTAACTCCAGGTTTACTCTGGTATTGGTGTTCCCTGTAACTCCAGGTTTACTCAGGGAGTGGTATTCCCTGTAACTCCAGGTTTACTCTGGGATTGGTGTTCCCTGTAACTCCAGGTTTACTCTGGGATTGGTGTTCCCTGTAACTCCCGGTTTACTCAGGGAGAGGTGTTCCCTGTAACTCCAGGTTTACTCTGGGATTGGTGTTCCCTTTAACTCCAGGTTTCCTCTGGGATTGGTGTTCCCTGTAACTCCAGGTTTACCCTGGGATTCGTGTTCCCTGTAACTCTAGGTTTACTCTGGGATTCGTGCTCCCTGTAACCCCCGGTTTACTCTGGGATTGGTGTTCCCTGTAACTCGTTTACCCTGGGATTCGTGTTCCCTGTAACTCTAGGTTTACTCTGGGATTGGTGTTCCCTGTAACTCCCGATTTACTCTGGGATTGGTGTTCCCTGCAACTCCAGGATTACTCTGGGATTCGTGTCCCTTGTAACTCCAGGTTTACTCTGGGATTAGTGTTCCCTGTAACTCCAGGTTTACTCTGGGATTGGTGTCCTTGTCACTCCAGCCTTACGCTGGGATTGGTGTTCCCTGTAACTCCAGGTTTACTCTGGAATTGGTGTTCCCGGTAACTCCAGGTTTACTCTGGGATTGGTGTTCCCTGTATCTCCAGGTTTACTCTGGGATTGGTGTCCCTTGTAACTCCAGGTTTACTCTCGGGGTGGTGTCCCCTATGACTCCAGGTTTACTCTGGGATTGGTGTCCCTTGTAACTCCAGGTTTACTCTCGGGGTGGTGTCCCCTATGACTCCAGGTTTACTCTGGGATTGGTGTTCCCTGTAACTCCCGTTTTTCTCTGGGATTGGTGTGCCCTGTAACTCCAGGTTTACTCTGGGATTGGTGTTCCCTGTGACTCCAGGTTTACTCTCGGAGTGGTGTTCCCTGTAACTCCAAATCTACTCTGGAATTGGTATTCCCTGTAACTCCAGGTTTACTCTGGGATTGGTGTTCCCTGTAACTCCAGGTTTACTCTGGGATTGGTGTTCCCTGTAACTCCAGGTTTACTCTTGGATTGGTGTTCCCTGTAACTCCCGGTTTACTCTGGGATTGGTGTTCCCTGTAACTCCAGGTTTACTCAGGGAGTGGTGTTCCCTGTAACTCCAGGTTTACTCTGGGATTGGTGTTCCCTGTAACTCCCGGTTTACTCTGGGATTGGTGTTCTCTGTAACTCCCGGTTTACTCAGGGATTGGTGTTCCCTGTAACTCCTGGTTTACTCTGGGATTAGTGTTCCCTGTAACTCTAGGTTTACTCTGGGATTGGTGCTCCCTGTAACTCCCGGTTTACTCTGGGATTGGTGTTGCCTGTAACTCGTTTACCCTGGGATTTGTGTTCCCTGTAACTCTAGGTTTACTCTGGGATTGGTGCTCCCTGTAACTCCCGGTTTACTCAGGGAGTGGTGTTCCCTGTAACTCCAGGTTTACTCTGGAATTGGTGTTCCCGGTAACTCCAGGTTTACTCTGGGATTGGTGTTCCCTGTATCTCCAGGTTTACTCTGGGATTGGTGTCCCTTGTAACTCCAGGTTTACTCTCGGGGTGGTGTCCCCTATGACTCCAGGTTTACTCTGGGATTGGTGTTCCCTGTAACTCCCGTTTTTCTCTGGGATTGGTGTGCCCTGTAACTCCAGGTTTACTCTGGGATTGGTGTTCCCTGTGACTCCAGGTTTACTCTCGGAGTGGTGTTCCCTGTAACTCCAAATCTACTCTGGAATTGGTATTCCCTGTAACTCCAGGTTTACTCTGGGATTGGTGTTCCCTGTAACTCCAGGTTTACTCTGGGATTGGTGTTCCCTGTAACTCCAGGTTTACTCTTGGATTGGTGTTCCCTGTAACTCCCGGTTTACTCTGGGATTGGTGTTCCCTGTAACTCCAGGTTTACTCAGGGAGTGGTGTTCCCTGTAACTCCAGGTTTACTCTGGGATTGGTGTTCCCTGTAACTCCCGGTTTACTCTGGGATTGGTGTTCTCTGTAACTCCCGGTTTACTCAGGGATTGGTGTTCCCTGTAACTCCTGGTTTACTCTGGGATTAGTGTTCCCTGTAACTCTAGGTTTACTCTGGGATTGGTGCTCCCTGTAACTCCCGGTTTACTCTGGGATTGGTGTTGCCTGTAACTCGTTTACCCTGGGATTTGTGTTCCCTGTAACTCTAGGTTTACTCTGGGATTGGTGCTCCCTGTAACTCCCGGTTTACTCAGGGAGTGGTGTTCCCTGTAACTCCAGGTTTACTCTGGGATTGGTGTTCCCTGTAACTCCCAGTTTACTCTGGGATTGGTGTTCCCTGTAACTCCCGGTTGACTCTGGGATTGGTGTTCCCTGTAACTCCAGGTTTTCTGTGCGATTGATGTTCCCTGTAACTCCAGGTTTACTCTGGGATTGGTGCTCCCTGTAACTCCAGGTTTACTCTCGGAGTGGTGTTCCCTGTAACTCCAAATTTACTCTGGAATTGATATTTCCTGTAATTCCTGGTTCACTCTGGGATTGGCGTTCCCTGTAACTCCTGGTTTACTCTGGGATTGGTGTTCCCTGTAACTCCCGGTTTACTCTGGGATTGGTGTTCCCTGGAACTCCCGGTTTACTCTGGGATTGGTGTTCCCTGGAACTCCCGGTTTACTCTGGGATTGGTGTTCCCTGGAACTCCAGGTTCACTCTGGGATTGGCGTTCCCTGTAACTCCATGTTTACACTGGGATTGGTGTTCCCTGGAACTCCCGGTTTACTCTGGGATTGGTGTTCCCTGTAACTCCATGTTTACACTGGGATTGGTGTTCCCTGGAACTCCCGGTTTACTCTGGGATTGGTGTTCCCTGGAACTCCCGGTTTACTCTGGGATTGGTGTTCCCTGTAACTCCATGTTTACACTGGGATTGGTGTTCCCTGTAACTCCATGTTTACACTGGGATTGGTGTTCCCTGTAACTCCATGTTTACACTGGGATTGGTGTTCCCTGTAACTCCAGGATTACTCTGGGATTGGTGTTCCCTGTAACTCCATGTTTACATTGGGATTGGTGTTCCCTGTAACTCCAGGTTTACTCTGGGATTGGATTTCTCTTGCACCAAAGTTCCTTTCTGCGTGCTGACGTCATGGATACAGCTCCTCCTCACGCAGCGTGATGACATCCCCAGCCGTCCGTTGGCCCTCCCCAGCGCGCTGACGTCACGCCGGCCCTCCAGCCCCACCCCATTCTCCTCCTTCTCCCCCCCCCTCCCCCTCCCAAGCGGCTACTACCGGTGCGCCTGCGCAGTTGCGGTACGGCGGACGGTTGGAACGAGCGGGCGTCGCGAGCGGGGAGTCAGGTAAAAACCGTTAAGGGCTCGTGAGGAGGGGGGGAAGGGGCGGGACCAGCTGCTCCCCACTGACCAATCCCCTTCAAACCCTTCATTGGCCAATCGCCTTCAGCAGCACCCCCTCCCCCAACTGCTCACTGGCCAATCCCCTTCCCCCCTTCAACCCCCCCCAACTGGATAATCCCCTCCCCCACTGACCAATCCCCCCTCCCCCACTGACCAATCCCCCCTCCCCCACTGACCAATTCCCCTACCCCCCACTGACCAATCCCCCCTCCCCCACTGACCAATCCCCCCTCCCCCACTGACCAATCCCCTCCCCCACTGACCAATCCCCTCCCCCACTGACCAATCCCCCCTCCCCCACTGACCAATCCCCCCTCCCCCACTGACCAATCCCCCCTCCCCCACTGACCAATCCCCTCCCCCACTGACCAATCCCCTCCCCCACTGACCAATCCCCTCCCCCACTGACCAATCCCCCCTCCCCCACTGACCAAAACCCCCTCCCCCACTGACCAATCCCCTCCCCCCCACTGACCAATCCCCTCCCCCACTGACCAATCCCCTCCCCCACTGACCAATCCCCCCTCCCCCACTGACCAATCCCCTCCCCCACTGACCAATCCCCCCTCCCCCACTGACCAATCCCCTCCCCCACTGACCAATCCCCCCTCCCCCACTGACCAATCCCCTCCCCCACTGACCAATCCCCTCCCCCACTGACCAATCCCCCCTCCCCACACTGACCAATCCCCCCTCCCCCACTGACCAATCCCCCCTCCCCCACTGACCAATCCCCTACCCCCACTGACCAATCCCCTCCCCCCCACTGACCAATCCCCTCCCCCACTGACCAATCCCCTCCCCCACTGACCAATCCCCCCTCCCCCACTGACCAATCCCCCCTCCCCCACTGACCAATCCCCCCTCCCCCACTGACCAATCCCCTACCCCCACTGACCAATCCCCTCCCCCCCACTGACCAATCCCCTCCCCCACTGACCAATCCCCTCCCCCACTGACCAATCCCTTCCCCCACTGACCAATCCCCTCCCCCACTGACCAATCCCCCATCCCCCCACTGACCAATCCCCTCCCCCCACTGACCAATCCCCCCTCCCCCACTGACCAATCCCCCCTCCCCCACTGACCAATCCCCCCTCCCCCCACTGACCAATCCCCTCCCCCCACTGACCAATCCCCTCCCCCCACTGACCAATTCCCCCTCCCCCACTGACCAATCCCCCCTCCCCCACTGACCAATCCCCTCCCCCACTGACCAATCCCCTCCCCCCCACTGACCAATCCCCTCCCCCCACTGACCAATCCCCTCCCCCCCACTGACCAATCCCCTCCCCCACACTGACCAATCCCCTCCCCCCCACTGACCAATCCCCCCTCCCCCACTGACCAATTCCCCCTCCCCCACTGACCAATCCCCCCTCCCCCACTGACCAATCCCCTCCCCCCACTGACCAATCCCCTCCCCCCCCCACTGACCAATCCCCTCCCCCCACTGACCAATCCCCCCTCCCCCACTGACCAATCCCCCCTCCCCCACTGACCAATCCCCTCCCCCCACTGACCAATCCCCCCTCCCCCACTGACCAATCCCCTCCCCCCACTGACCAATCCCCCCTCCCCCCACTGACCAATTCCCCCTCCTCCCACTGACCAATCCCCCCTCCCCCCACTGACCAATCCCCTCCCCCCACTGACCAATCCCCCCTCCCCCCACTGACCAATCCCCTCCCCCCACTGACTAATCCCCCCTCCCCCACTGACCAATCCCCCCTCCCCACACTGACCAATCCCCTCCCCCCACTGACCAATCCCCTCCCCCCACTGACCAATCCCCCCTCCCCCCACTGACCAATCCCCTCCCCCCACTGACCAATCCCCCCTCCCCCCACTGACCAATCCCCCCTCCCCCCACTGACCAATCCCCTCCCCCCACTGACCAATCCCCTCCCCCCACTGACCAATCCCCCCTTCCCCCCCACTGACCAATACCCCATCCCCCCACTGACCAGTCCCCCCTCCCCCCCCACTGACCAATCCCCTCCCCCCACTGACCAATCCCCTCCCCCCACTGACCAATCCCCTCCCCCCACTGACCAATCCCCCCTCCCCCACTGACCAATCCCCTCCCCCCACTGACCAATCCCCTCCCCCCACTGACCAATCCCCTCCCCCCACTGACCAATCCCCCCTCCCCCCACTGACCAATCCCCCCTCCCCCACTGACCAATCCCCTCCCCCCACTGACCAATCCCCCCTCCCCCCACTGACCAATCCCCCCTCCCCCCACTGACCAATCCCCTCCCCCCACTGACCAATCCCCTCCCCCCACTGACCAATCCCCTCCCCCCACTGAGCAATCCCCCCTCCCCCACTGACCAATCCTCATCCCCCACTGACCAATCCCCATCGCCCCCACTGACCAATCCCCCCCCACTGACCAATCCCCTCCCTCCACTGACCAATCCCACCCCCCCACTGACCAATCCCGCCCCCCACTGACCAATCCCCTTCTCCCCCACTGACCAAGCCCCCCTCACCCCCCCACTGACCAATCCCCTCCCCCTACTGACCAATCCCCTCCCCCTACTGACCAATCCCCCCTCCCCCACTGACCAATCCCCCCCCCCTACTGACCAATCCCCTCACCCCCACTGACCAATCCCCTCCCCCTACTGACCAATCCCCCCTCCCCCACTGACCAATCCCCTCCCCCTACTGACCAATCCCCTCCCCCTACTGACCAATCCCCTCCCCCTACTGACCAATCCCCTCACCCCCACTGACCAATCCCCCCCCCCTGACCAATCCCCTCACCCCCACTTACGGATCCCCTCCCCCCCCACTGACCAATCCCCATCCCACCCCACTGACCAATCCCCTCACCCCCCCCCACTGACCAATGCCCTCCCCCCTCCACTGACCCATCCCCTCACCCCCTCCACTGACCAACCCGCTCACCCCCCCATGACCAATCCCCTAACCCCCCTCCAATGACCAAGCCCCTCCCCCCCACTGACCAATTCCCTCACCCCCCCACTGACCAATCCCCTCACCCCCCCATTGACCAATCCCCTCACTCCCCCACTGACCAATCCCCTCACCCCCCCCCACTGAATAATCCCCTCACCCCCCCACTGACCAATCACCCCATCTCCCCTCCACTGACCAATCACCTCTCCCCCCCCCCCCACTGACCAATCCTGTCACCCACCCACTGACCAATCCCCTCCACCCACTCACTGCCTGTTGACCAATCCTCTTCACTCCTCCACTGACCAATCCCCTCTCTTCCACAAAATGACCAATCCCAACCTCACCCTTGCTGACCAATCCTGTGCTCACCTTTGTTGGATTTACCAATCGCGACAGTCCTGGGACCGACATGAATCTTTCTATGGCGCTCAATATCATCATCCGGGAGAAGGTGCGATGGTTTTGAGGCAACAGTGCTAACCACTGCGTCACCTTGCCGCTTCTGGGAATTTTTTATCTTAAAAAAGTAAAATATACTGTGAAGGGCTGAATTGACAAATTTGACCATATAATGGCAGCTGGTCATTTTTCACTTCGAAGAGTTGATCACTGTTACCTGTTAAAAGGAAAATAAGAGTTGGGAAGGGGTGGGAGGAATTTGTTGTTTATTATTAGCACTGCTGCCTCACGGCGCCGAGGTTCCAGGTTCGATCCCGGCTCCGGGTCACTGTCCGCGTGGAGTTTGCACATTCTCCCCGTGTCTGCGCGGGGTTTCACCCCCACAACCCAAAGATGTGCAGGCTAGGTGGATTGGCCACGCTAAATTGCCCCTTAATTGGAAAACAAAGATATAAAAAGTCTGTAAGACCAATAATAATAATAATAATCGCTTATTGTCACGAGTAGGCTTCATTGAAGTTACTGTGAAAAGCCCCTGGTCGCCACATTCCGGCGCCTGTTCGGGGAGGCCGTTACGGGTGGAGAAAATGATTTCCATTCTATTAACATCCGCCTAAGAGCAATCAGTGAGGCGAATGCTAGAACATCAGCTCCTGCCCTTGTCGGCAACTCTGGTCGATCCAAAACCCCGAATATGGCTTTTAGAGGACAGAGATTCAGTTTAATTTGTCGAATGGCCGACATGGTGCTGAAGAAAGTGACCCAAAAACACACGAGTTCAGGACTTGCCCAGAACATATGTAAGTGATTGGCAGGGCCCCTTATTTATCTTTATGGGTGGCATGGTAGCACCGTGGTTAGCACCGTTGCTTCATAGCTCCAGGGTCCCGGGTTCGATTCCCGGCTTGGGTCACTGTCTGTGTGGAGTCTGCACGTTCTCCCCGTGTCTGCGTGGGTTTCCTCCGGCTGCTCCGGTTTCCTCCCACAAGTCCCGAAAGACGCGCTGTTAGGTGAATTGGACATTCTGAATTCTCTCTCTGTGTACCCGAACAGGCGCCGGAATGTGGCGACTAGGGGCTTTTCACAGTAATTTCATTGCAGTGTTAATGTTAGCCTACTTGTCACACTATTCAAGATTATTATTATTAATCTTCCACTTCTACAAACATTTTACTCACTTTGAACTTAGTTAAGTGCACAACAAATTAATTGTATCAGTCCTAATCTAGCACATGATGAAGTTGAATTTATCCTTTGCAGAATTCCACACAAAATCCCATCTTCTGCTCAGAGTCCAGCTCTTCTTCCCATTTGGCTTTGATTTTAAGTCAGGATGCAGCGTCCTCTGCAATAAGTCCTCTCTAAATCCCAGATGTATTTCCTTCCTTCCCCGTTAACGGTAGAATTCTTTCCAATAACAAAGAAGGTGGTATCATCGGAAAAGATGAAAAAAATATTTTTTTGCGAATTCACTGTGGAATTTCTAACCACTGTTCCCGTTTATATTCTCCAGGGAGTCACTGCAACACACTTGCGTCGAAGATTTGGAATCCGCGGGGGTCCCTACCTGGCGCATAGGTTGAAGGGCTGCGGTTCGAGGAGTCGCTGTGATGCTCTTACGTTGAAGAGGCAGGGTGTACTGCAACCTAGACGCGGTGTAATAATTTGGGAGTCAAGAGTTTGCTGGAATCGCTCTGATGCACATGTGTTGAAGAGTGTTATCACGTTGGAATTGCTACGGTGCACTTGAGGTTGAAGAGTGGGAGTTGGCACTTAGCCTTGAAACGGTGGGGTTTTGCGAGTTGCTGCCCTGTCCTTCGGTTGAAGATCTGTGGCTTGGGGAGTTGCCACGGCGCTGTTACGTTGGAGGGTCGGCATTCTCTGAGATCGCGACGGCACTCTTACACTGGAGAGTCTGGGTCGTCTGAAATTGCGACGGCGCTCTTACGTTGGAGAGCCGGGGCGCAGGGCAGTCGCTACGGCGCTCTTGCATTGGTGATGAGTCACAAGACCGGAAGATGAAAGGGTTCGTGGAGTCTGTGCCCTTTGTTGGCCGAGGGGTCGAAGTGGGCGGGAGGAGGGGCCGAGTGGGCATGAGGTTGCGAGGGAGGTCACCCGTGCATTCCCTCTTCCCGATAGGGTCGTAGAGCTATACAGCACAGGAAGAGGCCCTTCGGCCCACCGTGTCTGTGCCGGCCATCAAGCACCTATCCTAATCCCACTTTCCCCTATCCTAATCCCACTTTCCAGCACTTGGCCCAAAGCCTTGTGGTGCTGTGGCGTTTCGAGTGTTCATCTAAATGCTTCTTCAATGTTGTGAGGGTTCCGCCTCTACCATTCTTTCGGGCAGTGGGTTCCAGATTCCCAACCACTCTCTGGGTGAAAAATCTTTCCTCTAATCCCCTCTAAATCTCCTGCCCCTTACCTTAAATCAGTGCCCCCTGGTTATTGACCCCTCTACTAAGGGGAAAAAATACCTTCCTATCCACCCAATCTATGTCCCTCATCATTTTATACACTTCAATCAGGTCACCCTCAGCCTTCTCTGCTTTAAGGAGAACAATCCCAGTCTATCCAGCCTCTCCACATAGCTGAGACGCTCCAGCCCAGCAACATCCTGGTAAATCTCCTCTGCACCCTCTGTCGTGCAATCACATCCTTCCTATAGTGTGGTGACCAGAACCGTACAGGGAACTCTAACTGGGACCCAACCAGCATTTTATACATCTCCATCATAACCTTCCTGCTCCTATATTCTACGAGGGCAGCAAGGTAGCACAGTGGTTAGCACAATTGCTTCACAGCTCCAGGGTCCCAGGTTCGATTCCGGCTTGGGTCACTGTCTGTGCGGAGTCTGCACATCCTCCCCGTGTGTGCGTGGGTTTCCTCCGGGTGCTCCGGTTTCCTCCCACAGTCCAAAGATGTGCAGGTTATGTGGATTGGCCGTGCTAAATTGCCCTTAGCATCCCCCCAAAAAAGTTTAGGTGGGGTTCCGGGGATAGGGTGGAGGTGTGGGGGGATAGGGTGGAGGTGTGGGTTTAGGTAGGGTGCTCCTTCCAAGGCCGGTGCAGACTCGATGGGCCAAATGGCCTCCTTCTGCACGGCAAATGAATAAAGGCAAGTTTCCCAAATGTCATCTTAACCACCTTACCTACTTGGCCTGCTGCTTTCAGGGGTCAATGTGCATGCATCCCAAGAGCACTCTGGTGCTCTGCATTTCATGGCGTCCTACTGTTGATTGTGCATTCCTTTACCTTGTTAGTCCTCTCAAAATGCATCGGCTCATACTTTTCAGGATTAAATTACATTTGCTGCTGTTCTGCCTGTCTGACCAGCCCGCCTATATTATCCTAACTCTCTCTCTGACACACTAACATGATCTTGTGTTGTTTTCAGGCAGCAGAACACTTCAGGAGGGGAGGAGGCCTCACTCCACCTGCAGGAAGGTAGGCCATACGTTTCCACCACTGCTCTCTCTACCTTGCTTTCCCCATCCCTGAGAACATGCTGTGACAATGTGCAAGCGCATGTTTGTGTGTGTCTGCGTGTGTGAGTGTAGTGTTACGACACCCTGGGCCAGTGCAACGTCCACCCCATTCACAAATACCTCAACCCTCATTGAGCTCCTTGGAGGGAAAAACAAATCATTCCCCAGTAAGAGAGAGAGTCCCTTAAAATTGTGATGGGTTTGGATATATTACTTGAGGAAAATGGGGTAACTTTCCCCTCAGACACACAACCAACATATCTCTCATCTACCTCATTCCTCACACCTACTCCCACAGCAGTGTTCACCTCAGGTCTCTTTGGTCCGGTTAACGCTACAGTCTTGTTGCTAATTGTGTTCTCTCTTAATTTGGCTCTGTTTAATTACGTTTGCTCAAGAGTTGCCAGGTATCTTCCGACACCGCCACAAGGTTCAGAACCGAATACTGATCAAAGACTCGATACACCAGTTAGTAAGTTCAAAAGCGATGCTCATTTATTTACACACAATCAAATATATTCATGCATAAAACTATACAACCTAAACTATCACTACTGCTAAAAGCCTATACATATCTTTGGGCGCCCACTCAGTCAGAAGAACAATGGCCGTTGCTCGGTTCTGAGGCTGCTGGGTTGAGCTGTTTACAGGATAGCAACTAGGAGCGTCTATCTCGTAGCGTGCGTTGACTTGGAACGTACTTGGTCTGGAGCAGCTTTGGCAGGTCCCTCCTTGCTGAGAGCCAAGGCCAAGAGAGCGATTCTCTCTCGGGGAATCCTTTTTATACCCAAAAGGGACTTTGCGCGCTTTCGGGCGGGCCTTGAACTTGGCCCCAATTAATTGGGCCGTTTCCCAATCGTTCCTATCGATTTTCCTCCAATAGAGGGGTGGGTTCCCTGGTTGCTGGGCGTGTCCTAGGTGGCCGTTGGTTTGCTTTGTTTTAGCCTCCTCTGGCGCCGGGGTGCCTGTCTTGGCATTGTTTACCTAAATGTTGCCTTTTGTTCCCGGGGATGGCTCATTAATATGGAAATGGTTCTGCAGTACCGGTCCTGTCTGAGAGCTACAGCTCTAATCACCAGACAGACCTTGCACCTGCTTGCTTTCTCGGTATTGTCCATTTTCCCGGCACTCTTTGCAAAGTGTCCATTTTGTAATCGGGACGTGGCCACCCCAGATGGCTACAGTCTGCACCGTAGTATTCTCCCCTACGAACCCCCACAAGTCCCATGGGCATTCCCTGCAACTTCCGACATGCTGACCGAACGTGTCCCACCTTGCTGCAATGGTGACACCCAGGCTTCCAAGTCTCACTACCCCCCCCCCAGCACCTTCCTGCTCTGAGGAGGAGATCTCAGAACATTCCCAGCTATCCATTCCCTACCTCGGCTACCTGCCTTCCTCCCACTCTCCCACTTCCTATCCTTTTCAAAATCATGGGGGTGATGGAACAAAGGTTTACATTTATGGATTAGCTCGTAATCGTCAGCCATAATTGCTGTTTGCCGAGAAGTTTGTACCCTCTGATCTTCAACATGGGTTCTTATTGTCAAAGGTAAGGAATTCTTAAACTCCTCCAAGAGATGACCTCTCAACCTCATAAGTAGTTGCAACTCCCAATGCCTGTACCCATCTAATAAAATTGTTCAGCTTAACCCTTTCAAATTCTGCATAATCTGTCCCGGCCGTCTCCTTAAATTCCGAAATCCTTGCTATGCTTCAGGAACCAATTCATGTGCATCCAGAACAGCCGTTTGACCGTGCCAGAATCCTTAGACTCCTGCTTTATCAGGGCAACATAAACCTCCTGTGCTCGCCCCGTCTATTTACTCTGCAGGGGGAATGTCCTCTTTGCTTTGGCCACTCCATTTGGGTTTCTATTTTCTCAAAAGCTCTGAAGAACATTTCTATTTCCTTTTCTTCGGAATTTTGGGAGAGCTTGTATAATCTTAAACATATCGACATTGAGTTCTGTCTAAGACTAGGTTCCTCTTTGTGTTCCGGCTACTTCCCACCCATTGCCAGTACTCTAAACTGCAAACTCTCGCCTTTTCTTGTTCCTCTCTCTTCTGTTTCCTTTCTTCTCTCTCTCTTATTCTCTTTCTTTTCTCTTTTTCTTCTTCCTCTCTGTCTCTCTCTTTCCTCTCTCCTTATTTAACATCTTAATTTCTCCCTTTTTGCTACATTTCCATTTCTATTCATTTTAATTCCTTTTCATGTTCTAACTGCGACTGAACCCTCTCCAGCTTAATTTTCCCACCAGAAGACGTCCCCAATGCTGCACCACCTCGTGGGGACCCCTGTAGCATCCCCGTCAAATTGAAACGTTTCGCACCATTTCCTCCGCTTTCATAGCTCAAAGTGGTGTATCTATTTTTATTTCACCTGCCAATGCGATAGCGGGTCTTTGTGAAGCCCATTAAGTAAACCAGTGAAGAAAATGCTCAGCAGCTCCCAGAGCCATTGTGTTATATCACGACAAACCTGGTGTCTCTTTGTAATTTACGCTTGAAACCAAATTTGCCGCCTAACGTTCCGAGATCCCGGACGAGCCCCCAATTTATGTCACCGAGATAAGAAAATTTGTCATAAAACGGCCACCGATCCTCCGTTTAGCTGGGGGCTAGCAGCCGAGCAGCGCAGAGCACCTGGTGCTAGCTGCCGAAAGGGACCGGAGAATTGCCGGGTCCGTGTCCGCCCATGCGCACAGCGGCGGCCTGCAGCGGCCATGCCGTGCAACATGGCGCCGGCTGCTTGCGGACCCGACCTGCAAAATAGTGCTCCCCCTTTGACCGGCTCGCGCGCCTCGGACCACCCCCCCCCCAACAGTGCCCCTGACGACAAAGCCCACCCTGCCCGCGGATCGGCCCTCCTCCTCCGACTGGCGGCGCTGGACTGAGTCCGCAGCTGCCACGCCGAGTTTCCGACCGATGACACTGCGCGCGACCGATGCCGCCGGAACTCGGCCGGTCGGGGGCGGAGCATGGGGGTGGGGGGGGGGGGGGGGGGGGGGGGGCGGTGGGTGGCGGGGGGGGGGGCCTCAGGCAACATCCTGAGGCCGTCGGGTGGGCGCGGAGCATCACGAAAGTGGTCGAAAACGGGCATTCTCCGGCCGAACGTGATTTCGGCAACCAGAGAGTCCCGCCCCAGAGATGTGACCGCCCAGGCTTCAGACGTCAAAACGAAAGTAAGACCTGGTCTCACTGAGGAACATTCCAGAGACAGCACAACCAATCACGGCCTGTCGCCAAGAGAAACCGGCTGACGGGAACAGCTCATTGCCACCAGCCAAGCCGGTCAGTCCAGGTCATCACTGACATCAGGTCAAACAGCACATCCTGCTGGAGTTTCCGGTTTTAAATTAAAGGAAAGCTGCTTGGTCCGAAAGGCATTAATCACCCATCACAAGAAATGGTAATCGCGAAAAATAACAGAAATTAGAACGAGAAAAAGAGAACAGACAGGGATTAAACAGGAGGACCCTTACAGTATGCATGTGCGTACATGCATGTGTGTGTGTGTACGTGCATGCCTGCACATGTATGCATGCGTGTGTGTGTGTGCACGCATGTGAGTGAAAGTGCATGTGTGTATGAGCATGTATGTATGTACATGTACACACGTGTGTGTGCCCATGTGTATGTGTACATGCATGTGTGGGACTCTGTATAGCCCCCGAATGCGTACTGAGCTGTTGGTCATTGTACTTCCCGAGCACCAGTTGTATTGTGTGTTTCTCCCACTCTTTCAGGGGGAGTTCCGCAGGAGGAGGACCAGGGTGCCCCGAGCATCGCCAGCGTCCAGTCCCAAGGCTCCTTCACCACAGACCCTGCAGTGCGATATATCTTCCGTACTGACAACAGTGGAGGGCAGGTACGGAATGATGTGTGCGCGCGTATGTCCTGGAGCGTATCCGGGGTAGGCGCGGCCTGCATTTTAACTAGGTGCATCACGCACGCCGCAATAAGAGGTTGAATAATCTGGCCAGGCCAGTAAACATTGGGTATTTAATACTGATGGCTACGGAGGAGAAGGTACCTTTCGGAAACCGTGCATTGCAATGTAAGGCCATCGGAGATGGAGCGAGGGTGGTGTAGCGGGGAGCCAGTGGGGAGAGAATCTAAAACCTAATCCTTTACGAGCTTTCTCTCTCTGTCATTCGTCACACTCTAGCAGGTGACCTATCGTGTTATTCAGGTGACCGATGCCCCATTGGATGTACAGAATGAGGGCACGGCAGCAGTGAGTGTACTGGCTACAGCACCCGGATTCTCACCCACATCGCAGGCCATGACACAGGTAACAGAGCAACCCTGTATCTAACCCCGTGCTGTACCTGTCCTGGGAGTGTTTGATGGGGACAGTGTAGAGGGAGCTTTACTCTGTATCTAACCCCATGCTGTACCTGTCCTGGGAGTGTTTGATGGGGACAGTGTAGAGGGAGCTTTACTCTGTATCTAACCCCGTGCTGTACCTGTCCTGGGAGTGTTTGATGGGGACAGTGTAGAGGGAGCTTTACTCTGTATCTAACCCCGTGCTGTACCTGTCCTGGGAGTGTTTGATGGGGACAGTGTAGAGGGAACTTTACTCTGTATCTAACCCCGTGCTGTACCTGTCCTGGTAGTGTTTGATGGGGACAATGTGGAGGGAGATTTACTCTGTATCTAACCCCGTGCTGTACCTGTCCTGGGAGTGTTTGACGGGGACAGTGTAGAGGGAGATTTACTCTGTATCTAACCCCGTGCTGTACCTGTCCTGGGAGTGTTTGATGGGGACAATGTGGAGGGGGTTTTACTCTGTATCTAACCCCGTGCTGTACCTGTCCTGGGAGTGTTTGATGGGGACAGTGTAGAGGGAGTTTTACTCTGTATCTAACCCCGTGCTGTACCTGTCCTGGGAGTGTTTGATGGGGACAGTGTAGAGGGAGTTTTACTCTGTATCTAACCCCGTGCTGTACCTGTCCTGGGAGTGTTTGATGGGGACAGTGTAGAGGGAGCTTTACTCTGTATCTAACCCCATGCTGTACCTGTCCTGGGAGTGTTTGATGGGGACAGTGTAGAGGGAGATTTGTTCTGTATCTAACCCCGTGCTGTACCTGTCCTGGGAGTGTTTGATGGGGACTGTTGTTGACTTCTTTATTTCTATGTGAACCACAAGCTGTTGCTTTTTTGACCGAATGACCACACAACCAGTATATTAGTCCAAAAGACAGTTTATTAACAACCACACTTGTTTTATATGCAATGAATCACGCGGCTACGCTCTAAACTAAACCTAATAACGAAGATAACCTTTCCTTAACTTCGGGGTGACGGCTCTGTGCAGGAGATGAGGCCTTTATCTGTGTCCATGTGGGTCAGTTGGAAGTCGCCAGGTTCGTCTCGGCTGGGCTCGTCCTTCAGGTAGCGATCGCGGGATCTTGGACTTGGCTGGTTGATATGCTGCAATTGGTCGCACACAGGCCGGTCCTAAAGAGGCCGATCCTTAGTGCGCAGGGCTTCTTATCCTTCTCCTCTTTCGCGCCCTTATGGGCGGTCCTAACTCCAGCTCCAGTGGATCGATAGGGTTTCGATCACCCTCATTGATCCTGGCCAATTGGGAACGGATACGTCGGTGGCTGGGCGGGTCCCAGCTATCATTGTCCTAGACACGTAGGCCTTTCCAAATAAGGGGAAGTGGCGCCGGTTAGTCTGTTACTGCTGGAGCTCCTTGATTCAAACTCTATTGTCCTGGGGGAAATGGTGATTGACTTTTAATGGTTGCAAGTTTTGGTCATGTCTGGCTTCTTTGAGCAATACACAGAGGCTCTGTACTTGCCTGTGTCCAAGTTGGCCACAATTCCCATGGGCTTTTGCAGGTGGCCATCTTAGATGGCTACATTCTGTCCTCTTGATCCTGAACACGAAGCGTGGTGGATCACAGTATCAATCCCATATCTGTCTTGTTGGTTTGGTCACTCGTTAGGTCAGTTCAGGTCCTACTCTGCTCTGTCCTAAAGTCATTGCACAATCTTACCTAATTCATTATTACATACAGTCATTAAATCAATTCACTACTAATAGCTATTTTATTCCGAAAATTGGATTCATATCAAACATTTTAAATTAAATTAATATAAAAGTTGGTTTCTAACTAAACTTTCTAAACTCCACTCCTGCTGCTGCTTCGACATGACAAACTTATTTACAACATTAAATTCTAAAACAGCAGCACCACATTCCTTCTTATCCCATTTCATCATTACAGAGGCACAAATGGCACATTTTAGCAGCAGTTGTTACTGTTGATTGTAAGTAATACATTCTTGTGACAGTTTTATTGAATTCCAAAGAAGGGGGCCTGAACTATGTATATAGGGGGGCGGGAGGCTTTTGCCTTCTGTTTACGGAGTCGGAGTGTGAGGATGACTATGTATTATCCAATCAGGAGGAGGGTCTCTACTGTGTGTGAGAGTGGGTTCCATTTTGCAATGTGTTCCCACCAGGTGGGGGTTTCGGTCTCGATGCCTAACAGTTGCTGGGTGGTATTCTGACTGGAGGTGGTCTGTTGTGTGGTGGCGTTTGGGACTGGCTTATGTCCTACTCTGATTATGTGTGTTACCAAGTTACCTTTAGTGGGTGCCCCAGGACAATTTTGTCTGATTCCGAATGTGTTCCCTGTACTTAGAACATAGAACATTTCAGCACAAAACAGGCCCTTCGGCCCTCGATGTTGTGCCGAGCTTTGTCCGAAACCAAGATCAAGCTCTCCCACTCCCTGTTATTCTGGTGTGCTCCGTGTACCTATCCAATCACCGCTTTAAAGTTCCTAAAGTGTCCGACTCCAGTATCACAGCAGGCAGTCCATTCCACACCCGAACCACTCTCTGAGTAAAGAACCTACCTCGGACATCCCTCCTATATCTCCCACCCTGAATCTTATAGTTATGCCCCCTTGTAACAGCTACATCCACCCGAGGAAATAGTCTCTGAACATCCACTCTATCTATCCCCCTCATCATCTTATAAACCTCTATTAAGTTGCCTATCATCCTCCTTCGCTCCAATGAGAAAAGCCCTAGCTCCCTCAACCTTTCCTCATAAGACCTACCCTCCAATGTAGGCAGCATCCTGGTAAATCTCCTTTGCACCCTTTCCAATGCTTCCACACCCTATAATGAGGTGACCAGAACTGCACACAATACTCCAAATGTGGTCTCACCAGGGTCCTGTACAGTTGTAGCTTAAGCCCCACGGCTCTTAAACTCAAGCCCCCTGTTAATAAACGCTAACACACTTCCTTCTTTTTAAACATCCAATTTCGGGGCACCCTTCATTAGTAAGTTCCCATCAATCTCCTTTCCCAGTTGTGCTGATGTAACATTCTGATGTGGTCCCATTGTGTTTCCGGTACATGGTTCTTTGTTTATTGCACCCAAATAGGATGCTTCTGTTGGGTTTGACCCACAGTGTTCCGTCCTCACATTCCCCTGCATCTGGGGGTTTATACCATAAGCCGCCGGGCTGTGGAGAGTCTTTGGTGTTTTGCGCTCAGAATCTGGTAAGTCCAGCGATTATCCATGTGAAGAGCAGGTGTCCTGGATTTTGTGTAATCCTGGGGAATCAAGCATAGTGTCATGTTATTATCGTTGGTTAATATCTGTGTGTGTTAGTCTCTCTCTCTTAGTTCCAATTTCCCTTTATGATTGTCACCATGTGTGACTCCCCCATTTTGTTTTTACCCCCCCAAAGATTTGAGAGGTACTAATTCAAGTGCTGCAATGCAATCGTTCAAGTGTCTCACAGCTTGTGTGGTCGATGCTAGGAGTAGCCGGATGCTTTATTCGTCCAATCTCCATCTTTACTAACAACCATGGGAGGTTGAGGCTTTGCTTAACCAGCTGAATTTTAGGGCGGCCAGTTTCATAACGTTTCGTCCCAGGGGCTCAGAGGTAGCAGCAGTGATGCATGTGGAAGCCACCCGAAAGGGTCTAAAGAAAAGTGAAAGAAGTAAGGGTTTGGCGAGTGGAGCGAAAGGAAGATTCAAGACCTTCCCAGGTCATTGTTGCGTGTTGTAAACCATTCCAGGGAGCATGAAGGGAACATGAGGTGCGTGTGGGCCGCTGCGGGATAAGAATGTGTGGGAACCCGGGTAGGGCGGGGGTTAGTGCCGTTACTCCACTACCCGAGCTTGATTTGACCGGATAATTCTGGAGCCCTCAGGTAGGGCGGGGATCAGTGCCGTGACTCCCTACCTGGGTGACCGAAATGAGCGGAAAGAATTCGTAGTCATGTGAGATCCAACAAGTGTGCCTTTAACGGTCATTGGTCAGTAGACCGTATCTTTGTTTCTGTGAGAAGAGTAACTATGACTGTGTAAAGAAATCGTGTGTCAGGCTGACATCAGTTAAAACCATGTATTGAGAAGGAAGATAAGATAGAAGGAAGAAGACGTGCAGGCTCCATCAGAAATTAGGACACCTTCATTCTTAGCTGGTGTCCGTTTCTCATCATCTGGACACCTCAGATATTTGCGTGCATCAATCGCATTAAATCATCGCCCAAGTGGGGCTTCGTACTTTCTTCTCCTGGTTGCCAGACTCGTGTCGGCAGATTTTGGGTGTTAGTCGCGTAGGCGTGCGGATGGTCCGATTCGTCATGTCTTACTAGCCTGCAGGAATTGTCACGGTGCCAGAGGGAGTTGCGGGGTAGTGGCGTGATGGAGGGTATTTGGGGAGTGGTGAACTGGAAGTGGAAGCAGTGTTGCTGGGGGTGGGCAGAGGATCAGTCGGTGGGTGGGCATGGTCATTCAAAGGGCTAAAGAGATTCAGGGTGTCATTCCCGGGGCTAGAGTAGCTGACGGCGGAGAGATCACGCCAGTTGTCAGGGATGTCAGTCAATTCTGGGAGGCGCTCACCAGAGTCAAGTGCGAGGTTGAAACCTGTGCGTATGGGTGGAGTCGAGGGATAGGTGGCGTCATGAGGAGGGGAGGGTTGGAGTGGGCGTCGGGCTGAATCGTCTGTGGGTAGAGCGTCATCCTTTCCCATTGCCACGGTGACGTGGTGGGCGTGGCTACATTGCGATCCGTAGACCTTTAGTTGGTTGATGTGGAACCAAACAGTCTTACCATTAGGGTGCGCTATTTTGTAAGCGGAGGGGCTTACTTTGTCAGAGATGGAGTAGGGGCCTGCGAATTTAGGGGCTAGGAAGGAACTGGGGTTGTACAACGAGATCATAACTTGCTGGCCGACTGTATTCTATGAGGTGAACCTTTTTGTCGAAGCTGGCTTTACTCTGCTTCTTTCCAGCTGTGCCGCTTTAATGTTTTCTGTGACCTGTTGAACTGCTTTTTCGTGGGTGAGGGCGGTTACTGCAGGATGTGCCAAATTGAGCCCCAATAAATATTCAATGCCTTTCATGGGTCTCCCTGTCATAAGGGTGTGGGGGGGGGGGTGAAACCTGTGGGACTGGAAGCTGTGTTCCTGATAAACATAAGAGCGAAGGGTAGTACTGTGTCCCAAGTGGAATTGTTCTGCTGTACCGTTTTCCGAATAATCGTTTTTAAAGTGCGATTCATGCGCTCTAATATACCGCTGGATTGGGGTGGTAGGCTGTGTGGAATTTCTGTTTGATGCCGAGTCATAATGTTTTGCATTACCCGGCCGGTGAAGTGGGAACCTTGATCTGACTCAATGCTGCGTGGAAGACCCCAGCGCGTAAAGATCTGTTGGGTCAAAATTTTAGCGGTGGCCTTTGCTGTGCTTGAACGTTTGGGGAATGCCGCGACCCATTGTGTAAATGTATCTATAACAACCAGCACGTACTTGAAACCGTTTTTGCAGGGGGTGGGGGGGGGGGAGGGGACCAATGTAACCGATTTGCAAATTTGTCCAGGGGCCTTCTACAGTTCAGCTGTGTCTTAATTGTCCCTTCTTTGCATAATGTTCGGGATTGTTCTGAGCGCAAATGAGACAATTCTCAACATAATGTGTGACATCGCTTTTTAATTCGGGCCACCACCACAAGGGTCTTCAATGGGTAATGGTTGTGTCTATTCCCAGATTTCCGTGTCCGTCATGGAATTGGTAGATTGACTGTTTTCTGTCTTGGGTGGGGACTACATAAATTCCGTCCTTTAAAACGATTCCGTCCTGTATTGTGAGTGTGTCCTTCCATTTATCATAGGGGGCTGGGTAGATGCCGTTCAGCACCTGTTGAAGGGAGTCGTCTCCTTTCTGGGCTTGGGATAAATCTTCAATATTGGTTTGGGAGACCTGGATTGAATGCATCTGCTCACCTTCGGGTGGTTGCCAGAAGTGACCAGTGCGTGATCCAGCTTTAGCTAAGGCGTCGGCCTTGCGATTACCGGGTGGGGAGGTGCGGTGATCGCTCTTTACTTTAATGATGCCGTCGGTGCGGTTGGTGGCTTCTTTCAGAATGTGTTTCAGTAAAGGGGCAGAGGGTAGGGGTTTTCTGTCGGCTGATACAAAACCTCAGGATTCCCATAGGGGAGGAATTCTGTTAAACTGTTGCAGACATGCAAGCTGTCTGAGTGTATGTCCGCAGGCCTTGGAAAGGTGCCTGGGTGATTAACTACGCAAGCTATGGATGCGAGTTCTGCTGCTTGTGAACCTAAGTGGCAGGGCAATTTTAAAGATACCTCTTCTAGGGGGCGTCCCTGTGAATCCTCCATATAAATCCCACAACCAGTGATTCTCACAGCATCCTCAACAGTGGAGGAGCCATCTACATAGATTTTTACTGTGTCCCCTGTGTCTTGGGAACTTTGCTTCTCACAGCTTATACGTGCTTGTAATGACTTGGGAACAAAAGGTCCTGTGTGGGGGTTGGCTGAAATTATCTGGCATTCGTGTAGAGACCCTGCGTATTGCAAATTGTCTGCCAAAAATGGGTAGGTCTTGGTGCGTTTAACCGAAATATCCCTGCCTTGTAGTAAGCGTGTCCAGCGAACTGCTCTGATCTGGCTAACTGAACCATCTTTTAGTCTGCCGTCAAACAAAAGTTGAGTCGGGTTGTGCTCGGTTAATATCGTGACTGGGTTGAGGCCTATATTGAACTGTGCAAAAGACTGCAAGCAAGTGCCGTTCGCAGTCAGAAAATCCCTGTTCCACGGGGTCTAAAACACTGGAAGCATAGGCGACCGGTCGTAATCGGTCATGGCGTTCCTGTAGGAGCACTGCTGTTAGGGTTTGGTCGGTGGTTGCTACTTCTATGGCAGAGGGCAAGTCAGGGTCGGGGACTTGCAAAGCGGGAGCTGTACCTAGGGGGTGTGTTTTAAATCGTCTATGTGTGGTGTGGAAGCCAATTCCATGGGGTGTTCTTTTTCAGAAGCTCTGAGAGCGGGGCGGCCTTGGTGGCAAAACCATCTATGTAATTCCTACAATATCCCACTAAACATCGGAATGAACGGAGTGCACTTACATTACGGGACAGGGGTAATTTCACAATAGAGTCAATTCGCTTCTGTGCGATCTCGCGTTTGCCGTGTGTAATAGTGGTGCCTAAATAAAATACCTTTTCCCTCAGTATCTGTGTCTTTTGGGGGTTTACCTTACATCCGATGGACTGGAGCAGGGTCAGTAATTCGGCTAACAGAGCCACATGCTCTTCCCTGGTATTGGTTTGCAGGAGCAGGTCGTCTACATACTGAACTAGGCATTCGGGGTGGGAGAATTTAGAGAGACCAGCAGCTAGCTGTCTGGAAAATGGAGGAGGAGTTATGGAATCCTTGGAGAAGACACGTCCATGTGTATTGTTGGCCTTGAAAAGTGAACGCAAATTTATACTGGCAAGCTCGGTCGAGGGGAATGGACCAAAAACCATTGCTAATATCCAGCACGGTGAAATACTTGGCTTGTACTCCCTGTTTAAGCATGGTCACGGGACTCGTGGCAACGGTGGGGGCTGTTAAAGGGGTAACTTTATTTAATTTGCGATAGTCAATTGTGAGTCGCCATGAACCGTCTGGTTTCTTTACGGCCAAATCGGGGCATTATTTGTGGAAGCTATGGGTCAAATAACTCCTTGTTTTAACAGACTGTTAATGACTTTTAAAATCTCGCTCTCAGCCTGCTGTGGGAATCCGTACTGCTTCTGAGGTTTGGGGTTGGGACCTGAAATCATAACTATGCCAGGAATCTGCCAACAGTCTTGCTTGTGTTGGGCAAAAGCACCTTTGTGTGTGGCTAATACCTGTTTCATGGTGGCGTTTATGCTAATTGCCGAAGGGTTAAATTAATAGTCCCCCTACTGAGCAAATCCTGTTTTCGTAATCTTCTACTGAGAGCGTGGCGGGGGCTCTGGCTGTTTTGGGCATCTGCCAGACACACTTGTTCACGGGGTCTAAGGAGATATTGTGAGAGTTCATGAAATCGATACCTAGGATGTGTTCTGCGGGGGTGGGGTGGGGGGGGGGGGGGGGTAGGTCGACTAAAGCAACAGGGTGCTTAGTGGCTACATTTCCTATCTGGACAGGTATGTGGGCTGTGATGTATCCCTCTTGCATGTGGCCTGTGAATCCACTGAGTGTAATGGTATCTGTGGTGGGCCAGGGTGTTTTTTGGAACAGGATTGAGGAGTTCAGTGTGATGCGGGACCCTCCTGTGTCCCAGAGAAAATCAACGGCATATCCCGGACAGTGCCTGTGACTACCGGTCGACCGACATTATCCCAGCGCGTGTCACAGACCTATTTTGGAGACTCCGGACACCGTCAATCTAAGGAGTTATAAACGAGGTGGTCTCAGCAGGCGTTGTTGCTCTTTTTAGCCTTAGTTTATTAGCTCTGATTACGTCACCTTTGCTCACGAGTCGCCAGGTATCTTTCTGATACCGCCACGTGGTTCAAGTTCCAGTTATGATTAATAAGTCAGCACACCGCTTAGTAAGATTGAAATCAACGGTCATTTATTATATACAACAATTAATGCTTACACAATAATCCTACTATCTATATCGAAACCTACCACTACTGGCCAATACTTAACTTTAGGAAGGGCCCACCAGGTCAGGGAAACGAATGGCTTATCGAATCCGATCTGGCCCGCGGGATTCAAAAGGCTGATACGGGTCGATGGCTCGGAGTCTTTATCGGGTAGCGATCGCTGGAGTCAAACTTGCAGTTTCTGGTCGATGTTCTTGCGCAGGAGAAGAAGGGAGAGAGAGAGAGATCTGAACTTGGCCCCTCACTTTATAGGGCCCAGGGGCTTCCCGCCTCTCGGGGCGGCCCTTGACCCTGAGTCCCAAGTGATTGGACTTGTTCCCAATCACTGGTTTCGATATGTCCAATAACGGGGCGATTCCTCGATCGGGGGGTGGTCGTTCACCTGTCTTTGTCTCGGCCACTGCTGGCGCCGAGAGGTCTGGCCCGGCATTCAATTGCTAATATGTTGCAATTGTTCCCGGGGATAGCCGATTAAACTGCAGATGTCTGGGTTGATGTGCTGCTAATAGTCTTGAGTATCGATCTGGGCCGACTTCCCCAGAGCCCAATACGCTATTCTGTCTGCAGCTGTCCGTTTGTGTCCTGTTGGCTGCTTTTCCCATCAGCCTTTTCGGTTAGCCATTTTAAATCGGGTTTTGGCCAAATTAATAGGGAAGCAGCCATTTTAGGTGGCTACAGCGTTCACGGCATGCATGGGGCGAACGTTGCCTTCTAGCTGTCGCGGATGGCGATCGTGGTTTGGCCTATTGTTTCTGGTTGGGGATTGGGCTGTTGGGGTCATTGATTGTGTGGGGGGTTTTGTCTGCAATCGCGGGCGAAATACCCTACTTGTCCACAAGTGTAACATGAGCCTCGTGGTGCGTGAATTGGGCATTGTGCTCGGACGTAGTGTTCCTCTCTTCTGCCCTCATTTGTCCATGCGGGTTCCTGGCTCGTTCTAACTGGGTACATTGTGGCTTCTACTCCGACCTGATGCATCTGATCCTGAAGGGACTGTTCCCTTGCCCTAGACAGACACCTGAGTACCCACATCTCATTGTGTGTGGGGTCTGTCAAAGCTGACCGTACCAACTGGTTTAGCACAGTGGGCTAAACAGCTAGCTTTTAACGCAGAACAAGGCAGCAGCGCGGGTTCAGTTCCCGTACCGGCCTCCCCGAACAGGCGCCGGAATGTGGCGACTAGGGGCTTTTCACAGTAACTTCATTGAAGCCTACTTGTCACAATAAGCGATTATTATTATTATTGTCTGCCGGGTCATAATTTGCACAAGCCTTTTTACCTGCCTCAGTGGCATGTGAAACGAAAGTCCGGGACCATTCAGTGGTGTTTTCGTCATCTACCATGAACACGGTCTACATTTCCAGATACTGCCTTGAAATGTATCCAGAGGCGACCGGCAAAAACGGTCGGATGTTCCCCTTTCATATGTCTGCATTTGTTCAAACCCTCTACCGGATTCCCTTTGTTGATCCGACAGAGTCTAATATTGCGGTCTTCATTTCCTCGAGGGTTCTTCCTCCTACGTTTTGGGTCTGGCAAAGCTGACCTTACCGACTGGCTGAGACTCATTACAATCAGTTAAATTTCCTTCCTCTCATCTACTCCGTACATAACCTTTTGTTAGCGCACCTCCTCAAAGAAGCTATGCGGGTCTGCGGTGGGCTGAAATGGAGTGATTTTAGTGCAAGCATCCCTTAACTGGGTTACCGAAAGTGGAGTGATGAAGGTGATATCTGGACCTGCCTGATCCCTTATCCTTCTTTCCGTGGTGATCGGATTCATGGGTGTCGGGGCAGCTGTGGGGGTTGGTGCGACCTGTGCTGCCGGTGCCTTTTTCGGATGCGTGGCGGTTGCTTTTGACTCTCCGTTCTCTTTACATACATGTGCGCGCTTTCCTTTAACTCTTCCCAATCTGCCATCTCTTCTTCATCTGTCTCGTCTTTCCCGAAGGTACTCATAAAACCATTCTGAACGGAAAATAATGACTGGAGCTAATCTATCTTTCAAAGAACAAAGAACAAAGAAATGTACAGCCCGGGAACAGGCCCTTCGGCCCTCCAAGCCCGTGCCGACCATGCTGCCCGACTAAACTACAATCTTCTACACTTCCTGGGTCATATCCCTCTATTCCCATCCTATTCATGTATTTGTCAAGATGCCCCTTAAATGTCACTATCGTCCCTGCTTTCACCACCTCCTCCGGTAACGAGTTCCAGGCACCCACTACCCTCTGCGTAAAAAAACTTGCCTCGTACATCTACTCTAAACCTTGCCCCTCTCACCTTAAACCTATGCCCCCTAGTAATTGACTCCTCTACCCCGGGGAAAAGCCTCTGACTATCCACTCTGTCTATGCCCCTCATAATTTTGTAGACCTCTATCAGGTCTCCCCTCAACCTCCTTCGTTCCAGTGAGAACAAACCGAGTTTATTCAACCGCTCCTCATAGCTAATGCCCTCCATACCAGGCAACATTCTTCTGCACCCTCTCTAAAGCCTCCACATCCTTCTGGTAGTGTGGCGACCAGAACTGAACACTATACTCCAAGTGTGGCCTAACTAAGGTTCTATACAGCTGCAACGTGACTTGCCAATTCTTATACTCAATGCCCCGGCCAATGAAGGCAAGCATGCCGTATGCCTTCTTGACTACCTTCTCCATCTGTGTTGCCCCTTTCAGTGACCTGTGGACATATACTCCTAGATCTCTTTGACTTTCAATACTCTTGAGGGTTCTACCATTCACTGTATATTCCCTACCTGCATTAGACCTTCCAAAATGCATTACCTCACATTTGTCCGGATTAAACTCCATCTGCCATCTCTCCGCCCAAGCCTCCAAACAATTAAATCCTGCTGTATCCTCCGACAGTCCTCATCGCTATCCGCAATTCCACCAACCTTTGTGTCGTCTGCAAACTTACTAATCAGACCAGTTACATTTTCCTCCAAATCATTTATATATACTACAAAGAGCAAAGGTCCCAGCACTGATCCCTGTGGAACACCACTGGTCACAGCCCTCCAATTAGAAAAGCATCCTTCCATTGCTACTCTCTGCCTTCTATGACCTAGCCAGTTCTGTATCCACCTTGCCAGCTCACCCCTGATCCCATGTGACTTCACCTTTTGTACTAGTCTACCATGAGGGACCTTGTCAAAGGCCTTACTGAAGTCCATATAGACAACATCCACTGCCCTACCTGCATCAATCATCTTAGTGACCTCCTCGAAAAACTCTGTGAGACACGACCTCCCCTTCACAAAACCATGCTGCCTCTCACTAATACGTCCACTTGCTTCCAAATGGGAGTAGATCCTGTCTCGAAGAATTCTCTCCAGTAATTTCCCTACCACTGAAGTAAGGCTCACCGGCCTGTAGTTCCCTGGATTATCCTTGCTACCCTTCTTAAACAGAGGAACAACATTGGCTATTCTCCAGTCCTCCGGGACATCCCCTGAAGACAGTGAGGATCCAAAGATTTCTGTCAAGGCCTCAGCAATTTCCTCTCCAGCCTCCTTCAGTATTCTGGGGTAGATCCCATCAGGCCCTGGGGACTTATCTACCTTAATATTTTTTAAGACACCCAACACCTCGTCTTTTTGGATCTCAATGTGACCCAGGCTATCTACACACCCTTCTCCAGACTCAACATCTACCAATTTCTTCTCTTTGGTGAATACTGATGCAAAGTATTCATTTAGTACCTCGCCCATTTCCTCTGGCTCCACACATAGATTCCCTTGCCTATCCTTCAGTGGGCCAACCCTTTCCCTGGCTACCCTAAAAGCCTTGGGATTTTCCTTAACCCTATTTGCCAATGACTTTTCGTGACCCCTTCTAGCCCTCCTGACTCCTTGCTTAAATTCCTTCCTACTTTCCTTATATTCCACCCAGGCTTCGCCTGTTCCCAGCCTTTTAGCCCTGACAAATGCCTCCTTTTTCTTTTTGACGAGGCCTACAATATCTCTCGTTATCCAAGGAACCCGAAAATTGCCGTATTTATCCTTCTTCCTGACAGGAACATGCCGGTCCTGAATTACTTTCAACTGACACTTGAAAGCCTCCCACATGTCAGATGTTGATTTGCCCTCAAACATCCGCCCCCAATCTATGTTCTTCAGTTCCCGCCTAATATTGTTATAATTAGCCTTCCCCCAATTTAGCACATTCATCCTAGGACCACTCTTATCCTTGTCCACCAGTACTTTAAAACTTACTGAATTGTGGTCACTGTTACCAAAATGCTCCCCTATTGAAACATCTATCACCTGGCCGGGCTCATTCCCCAATACCAGGTCCAGTACCGCCCCTTCCCTAGTTGGACTGTCTACATATTGTTTTAAGAAGCCCTCCTGGATGCTCCTTACAAACTCCGCCCCGTCTAAGCCCCTGGCACTAAGTGAGTCCCAGTCAATATTGGGGAAGTTGAAGTCTCCCATCACCACAACCCTGTTGTTTTTACTCTTTTCCAAAATCTGTCTACCTATCTGCTCCTCTATCTCCCGCTGGCTGTTGGGAGGCCTGTAGTAAACCCCCAACATTGTGACTGCACCCTTCTTATTCCTGATCTCTACCCATATAGCCTCGCTGCCCTCTGAGATGTCCTCCCGCAGTACAGCTGTGATATTCTCCCTAACCAGTAGCGCAACTCCGCCTCCCATTTTACATCCCCCTCTATCCCGCCTGAAACATCTAAATCCTGGAACGTTTAGCTGCCAATCCTGCCCTTCCCTCAACCAGGTCTCTGTAATGGCAACAACATCATAGTTCCAAGTACTAATCCAAGCTCTAAGTTCATCTGCCTTACCCGTAATACTTCTTGCATTAAAACATATGCACTTCAGGCCACCAGACCCGCTGTGTTCAGCAACTTCTTCCTGTCTGCTCTGCCTCAGAGCCCCACTGTCCCTATTCCCTAGTTATCCCTCAATGCTCTCACCTTCTGACCTATTGCTCCCGTGCCCACCCCCCTGCCATACTAGTTTAAACCCCCCCGTGTGACACTAGCAAACCTCGCGGCCAGGATATTTATGCCTCTCCGGTTTAGATGCAACCCGTCCTTATATAGGTCACACCTGCCCCGGAAGAGCTCCCAGTGGTCCAGATAACGGAAACCCTCCCTCCTACACCAGCTGTTTAGCCACGTGTTTAGCTGCTCTATCTTCCTATTTCTAGCCTCACTGGCACGTGGCACAGGGAGTAATCCCGAGATTACAACCCTAGAGGTCCTGTCTTTTAACTTTCTGCCTAGCTCCCTGAACTCCTGCTGCAGGACCTCATGCCCCTTCCTGCCTATGTCGTTAGTACCAATATGTACAACGACCTCTGCCTGTTTGCCCTCCCCCTTCAGGATGCCCTCTACCCGTTCGGAGACATCCTGGACCCTGGCACCAGGGAGGCAACATACCATCCTGGAGTCTCTTTCACGTCCACAGAAGCGCCTATCTGTGCCCCTGACTATAGAGTCCCCTATTACTACTGCTCTTCTGCGCTTTGACCCTCCCTTCTGAACATCAGAGCCAGCCGTGGTGCCACTGCTCTGGCTGCTGCTGTTTTCCCCTGATAGGCTATCCCCCCCGACAGTATCCAAAGGGGTATACCTGTTCGAGCGGGGGACAACCACAGGGGATTCCTGCACTGACTGCCTGCCCTTTCTGGTGGTCACCCATTTCTCTGCCTGCACCTTGGGTGTGACCACATTTATATAACTGCGATCTATGACGCTTTCCGCCACCTGCATGCTCCTAAGTGCATCCAATTGCTGCTCCAACCGAACCATGCGGTCAGTGAGGAGCTCCAGTTGGGTGCACTTTCTGCAGATGAAGCCACCCGGGACGCTGGAAGCCTCCCGGACCTGCCACATCTCGCAGTCAGAGCACTGCACCCCTCCAACTGACATTGCGTCAATTAATTAAAATTAAAAGCTTTCTGAACTTCACTGCGTTTTTCTTATAGACTTCACATAAATTCTCCCACCAAGTTTGTGCTATCTTCCCTGGACCTGACTCAGTATTTGCACAAAAATTCGACCAAAGGGGCCATCCTTTCCTCTCTAAATACTTTCTCAACACATCCTCCCATATGGGGCACTGCTCTGACCTACTGCGACCTCGGTTTGCTGCTGTGGATTCATCATCTTTTCTAACATCTGCGCTGCCATTTCTTCTCTACTTATAATTTGGAACAGGAGGAATAAGGAGTCGATTGAACAATGGGTACGGCTTCTGGCTATATTCCGGTTCACAATCCCTCTAGATTTGCATGCAAGTCTGACCCTTCCCTGTTAGTTACGCATGCGGTTAGTGCACATTTCCGAAATTCGGTTATTTGGTCGATATGAAACTTACTCTTGTGGTTCGTTTTTCTTTTCCCAATTCAATTCAAAGCTGTGGGCTCTCTCTCGGAGTAACAAAGTCACTTCTAATCGAGTCCCGTCAGAGTCGCCATAAATGTTGACTTCTTTATTTCTATGTGAACCACAAGCTGTTGCTTTTTTGACCGAATGACCACACAACCAGTATATTAGTCCAAAAGACAGTTTATTAACAACCACACTTGTTTTATATGCAATGAATCACGCGGCTACGCACTAAACTAAACCTAATAACTAAGATAACCTTCCCTTAACTTCGGGGTGACAGCTCTGTGCGGGAGATAAGGCCTTTATCTGTGTCCATGTGTGTCAGTTGGAAGTCGTCAGGTTCGTCTCGGCTGGGCTCGTCCTTCAGGTAGCGATCGCGGATCCTTGGACTTGGCTGGTCGTTATGCTGCAATTGGTCGCACACAGGCCGGTCCAAAAGAGGCCGATCCCTAGTGCGCAGGGCTTCTTATCCTTCTCCTCTTTCGCGCCCTTATGGGCGGTCCTAACTCCAGCTCCAGTGGATCGATAGGGTTTCGATCACCCTCATTGATCCTGGCCAATTAGGGAACGGATACGTCGGTGGCTGGGCGGGTCCCAGCTATCATTGTCCTCGACACGTAGGCCTTTGAAAATAAGGGGAAGTGGCGCCGGTTAGTCTGTTACTGCTGGAGCTCCTTGATTCAAACTCTATTGTCCTGGGGGAAATGGTGATTGACTTTTAATGGTTGCAAGTTTTGGTCATGTCTGGCTTCTTTGCGCAATACACAGAGGCTCTGTACTTATCTGTGTCCAAGCTGGCCACAATTCCCACAGTCCTTTCCAGGTGGCCATCTTAGATGGCTACACTGTGTAGAGGGAGCTTTACTCTGTACATAACCCCGTGCTGTACCTGTCTTGGGAGTGTTTGATGGGGACAGCGGAGAGGGAGCTTTACTCTGTATCTAACCCCGTGCTGTACCTGTCCTGGGAGTGTTTGATGGGGACAGTGTAGAGGGAGCTTTACTCTGTATCTAACCCCGTGCTGTACCTGTCCTGGGAGTGTTTGATGGGGACAGCGGAGAGGGAGCTTTACTCTGTATCTAACCCCGTGCTGTACCTGTCCTGGGAGTGTTTGATGGGGACAGCGGAGAGGGAGCTTTACTCTGTATCTAACCCCGTGCTGTACCTGTCCTGGGAGTGTTTGATGGGGACAATGTGGAGGGAGCTTTACTCTGAATCTAACCCCGTGCTGTACCTGTCCTGGGAGTGTTTGATGGGAACAGTGTAGAGTGAGCTTTATTCTGTATCTAACCCCGTGCTGTATCTGTCCTGGGAGTGTTTGATGGGGGCAGTGTAGAGGGAGCTTTACTCTGTATCTAACCCCATGCTGTACCTGTCCTGGGAGTGTTTGATGGGGACAGTGTAGAGGGAGTTTTACTCTGTACGAGCCCCGTGCTGGACCTGTCCTGGGAGTGTTTGATGCGGACAGTGTAAAGGGAGCTTTACTCTGTAACTAACCCCGTGCTGTAACTGTGCTGGGAGTGTTTGATGGGGACAGTGTAAAGGGAGCTTTACTCTGTATCTAATCCCGTGCTGTACATGTCCTGGGGAGTGTTTGATCGGGACAGTGTAGAGGGAGCTTTACTCTGAATCTAACCCCGTGCTGTACCTGTCCTGAGAGTGTTTGATGGGGACAGTGTAAAGGGAGCTTTACTCTGTAACTAACCCCGTGCTGTAACTGTGCTGGGAGTGTTTGATGGGGACAGTGTAAAGGGAGCTTTACTCTGTATCTAATCCCGTGCTGTACATGTCCTGGGGAGTGTTTGATCGGGACAGTGTAGAGGGAGCTTTACTCTGTATCTAACCCCGTGCTGTACCTGTCCTGGGAGTGTTTGATTGGGGCTATGTCGAGGGAGCTTTACTCTGTATCTAACCCCGTGCTGTACCTGTCCTGGGAGTGTTTGATGGGGACAGTGTAGAGGGAGATTTACTCTGTATCTAACCCTGTGCAATACCTGTCCTGGGGGTGTTTGATGTGGACAGTGAAGAGGGAGCTTTACTCTGTATCTAACCCCGTGCTGTACCTGTCCTGGGAGCGTTTGATGGGGACAGTGTAGAGGGAGCTTTACTCTGTGTCTAACCCCGTGCTGTACCTGTCCTGGGAGTGTTTGATGGGGACAGTGTAGAGGGAGCTTTACTCTGTATCTAACCCCGTGCTGTACCTGTCCTGGGAGTGTTTGATGGGGACAGTGTAGAGGGAGATTTACTCTGTATCTAACCCCGTGCTGTACCTGTCCTGGGAGTGTTTGATGGGGACAGTGTAGAGGGAGCTTTACTCTGTATCTTACCCCGTGCTGTACATGTCCTGGGAGTGTTTGATGTGGACAGTGCAGAGGGAGCTTTACTCTGTAACTAACCCCGTGCTGTACCTGTCCTGGGAGTGTTTGATGGGGACAGTGTAGAGGGAGCTTTACTCTGTATCTTACCCCGTGCTGTCCCTGTTCTGGGAGTGTTTGATGGGGACAGTGTAGAGGGAGCTTTACTATGTATCTAACCCCGTGCTGTACCTGTTCTGGGAGTGTTTGATGGGGACAGTGTAGAGGGAGATTTACTCTGTATCTAACCCTGTACTGTACCTGTCCTGGGAGTGTTAGATGGGGACAGTGTAGAAGGAGCTTTACTCTGTATCTAACACCGTGCTGTATCTGTCCTGGGTGTGTTTGATGCGGACAGTGTAGAGGGAGCTTTACTCTGCGTCTAACCCCGTGCTGTACCTGTCCTGGGAGTGTTTGATGGGGACAGTGTAGAGGGAGCTTTGCTCTGTATCTAACCACGTACTGTACCTGTCCTGGGAGTGTTTGATGGGGACAGTGTGGAGGGAGCTTTGCTCTGTATCTAACCACGTACTGTACCTGTCCTGGGAGTGTTTGATGGGGACAGTGTAGAGGGAGCTTTACTCTGTATCTAACCCCGTGCTGTACCGGTCCTGGGAGTGTTTGATGGGGACAGTGTAGAGGGAGCTTTACTCTGTATCTAACCACGTACTGTACCTGTCCTGGGAGTGTTTGATGGGGACAGTGTGGAGGGAGCTTTACTCTGTATCTAACCCCGTGCTGTACCTGTCCTGGGAGTGTTTGATGGAGACAGTGTAGAGGGAGCTTTACTCTGTGTCTAATCCCGTGCAGGACTTGGTCGCGTGACATGCTGGACAGAGTTCTCTATCTCCAGCTGATACTCACTTTTACCTTTTCCACCCCCCCCCCGCCGCCGCCGCCGCCCTCCCATCCCTCCTAATTTGACGTATAATTGGACGTATAATTGTTAATCAAATGTTCTGCTTAATTCCCTTCCAACCCCACCCTCCGTCTCTAGTCGGTTCTGCAGGGATCCTTCATCAATGGGGAGAACGCGGAGATTGAAAGCTCTGGATCCGAGACCCGCTTTGCCTACCTCCCCGCCGATTCCTCCGCCACAGCCGTGGTGACATCTCAGGGCTCTGATGCCATCCTGGGCCAGGCCGCCTCAGCTGCAGCTGGTAGGTACAGACTGCCATGGAGCTAGCCTCTCTTCCCATTGACCACAGTGCAATCATCACACTTGAACCATTTCCAACTCCGAATAGGCTCCGCTCAATGGGAATAAATTACCTTGTCTCTCTCTCTCTCCCTCTCTCTCTCTCTGTCTTTCTGTCTCTTTCTCTCTCTCTTTATTTATGCCTCTGTCTCTCTTCCTCTGTCTTTCTTGCTCTATCTCTCTTTGCGTCTCTCTCCCTCTCTTTATCTCTGTCTCTCTGCCTCTCTTTCTCTCTGTCTGTCTCTTTCTCTATGTCTCGGTCTCTTTCTTTCTCTACCCCTCTCTCGTTCCCTCTCCCTCTTGCTTTCCCTCTCTGTCTTTGTCTCTCTGCCTTTGTCTCTCTATTTCTCTATCCCTCTCTCATTCTCTGTCACTCTCGTTCTCGCTCTCTCTCTCTTGCTCTGTCCCTCTCTCGTTCTCTCATTCTCTGCCTCTCTTTCTCGCTGTTTGTCTCTTTCTCCATGTCTCGGTTGCTTTCTTTCGCTGTCCCTCTCTCGTACTCGCTCTCTCGTTCTCTCTCTTATTTTCCCTCCCTGTCTTTCTCTCTCTGCCTTTGTCTCTCTCTTTTTCTGTCCCTTTCTCGTTCTCTCTCTCTTTTTCTCTGTCCCTCTCTTGTCCTCTCATTCTGTCTCTCTGTCACTCTCATTCTCTGTCACTCTCTTTCTCTGTCACTCTCTTTCTCTGTCACTCTTGTCTCGCTCTCTCGTTCTCGCTCTCTCGTTCTCGCTCTCTCTTGTTTTCTCTCTCTCTCTCTGTCTTTCTCTCTTTCTCTGTCCCTCTCTTGTTCTCGCTCACTCGTTCTCTCGGTCTCTCTCTGTGTCTCTTTCTTTCTCCCTCTCTCGTCCTCGCTCTCTCATTCTGTGCCTCTCAGTCTCTGTCGCTCTCTTTATCTGTCCCTCTCTCGTTCTTCCTCTCCCATTCTGTGTCTCTCAGTCTCTGTCTCTCTATTCCTCTGTCCCTCTCTTTCTCTGTCACTCTCTTTCTCTGTCACTCTCTTTCTCTGTCCCTCTCGTTCTCGCTCTCTCGTTCTCGCTCACTCGTTCTCTCGGTCTCTCTCTGTGTCTCTTTCTTTCTCCCTCTCTCGTTCTCGCTCTCTCATTCTGTGTCTCTCAGTCTCTGTCTCTCTATTTCTCTGTCCCTCTCTCGTTCTCTATCTCTGTCTCTGTCTCTCCCTCTTTGTCACTGTCTCTCTGTCTCTCCCTCTTTGTCACTGTCTCTTTCTATCTCTCTCTCCCTCTCTGGCCTGAATTTCTCACCCGTATCCATACGGTTGGCTACGGAGTGCAATTTCATGCTGGCTGGCCAGTTAGCAGCCATCCAATGTGCAACACGCTCAGTGAAAGACTGAATGCTGCCGAAGAGGGTGGGCATCAAGAAAAGGGAGTGTGCCGTCCGGTGTGTCCAAAGTGCTCCCTCGGGGACGGTCACTGGTGACAGAAAAACTATACAAACTCCAAGGTCAGTCCCCAGCCACCTTTGTTAATTTTATTTCAGCCCAGACATTACATCCCAACCTGGATCGTGGTTAAAGCTAAAACGTAAAGGCCACCTAGCCAATCGGAAAAGCAGATGGGCCACATAAAATTGCATTCCATTGGGCTAAGTTTATCCCTCAATGGTTAACTTGCCTGCTTGGTTGTCGGTGGGCCCACTTCTGACTCACGTGCGAGCCCATCGACGGATATATTGATGGCGTTCTGATGTATTACACAATTTCATAAACTTCTGGGTCAGGCCACCTGAGCAACGGAAAATTCTGGCACCTGTCTTCCTCCCTCTCTGTCTCTCTTCCTCTCTGTCTCTCTCTCTCCCTCTGCCTGTGTCTCTCACTCACTGTGTCTCTAACTCACTGTCTCTCTCCCTCTCCCTGTCTCTCTCCCTGTCTCTCTCCCTCTCTGTCTCTCTCCCTCTCCCTGTGTCTCTCTCCCTGTCTCTCTTCCTGTCTCTCTCCCTCTCTGTCTCTCTCCCTCTCCCTGTGTCTCTCCCTCGCACTCTCTCTTCCTCTCCCTGTGTCTCTCACTCACTGTCTCTCTCCCTGTGTCTCTCTCCCTCTCTCTCCCTCTCCCTGTGTCTCTCCCTTGCACTCTCTCTCCGTCTCGCTGTATCTCTCCCTCTCTTTCTCTCCCTCTCTGTTTCTCTCCTGTCCCTCTCCCACTCTCCCCCTCCCTCTCTCTCTCCCTCTCCGTGTCTCTCTCCCTCTCACTGTCTCTCTCCCTCTCACAATCTCTCCCTCTCACAGTCTCTCTCTCCTTCTCACAGTCTCTCTCTCCCTCGCACTGTCTCTCTCTCTCCCTCTCTCCCTCTCACTCACATTCACTCTCACTCACTCTATCACTCTCACTCACTCGCACTGTGTCTCTCACACTCTCGCACTGTGTCTCTCACACTCTCTGTATCTCTCACACTCTCTGTATCTCTCACACTCTCTGTATCTCTCACACTCAGTATCTCACATTCTCTGCATCTCTCACACTCTCTGTATCTCTCACACTCACTGTATCTCTCACACTCTCTGCATCTCTCACACTCTCTGTATCTCTCACTCTCACTGTATCTCTCACACTCTCTGTATCTCTCACACTCTCTGTATCTCTCACACTCTCTGTATTTCTCACACTCTCTCTGTCTCTCACACTCTCTGTATCTCTCACACTCTCTGTATCTCTCACACTCTCTGTATCTCTCACACTCTCTATCTCTCACACTCTCTGTATCTCTCACATTCTCTGCATCTCTCACACTCTCTGTATCTCTCACACTCTCTATCTCTCACACACTCTGCATCTCTCACACTCTCTGTATCTCTCACACTCTCTGTATCTCTCACACTCTCTGTGTCTCTCACACTCTCTGTGTCTCTCACACTCACTGTATCCCACACACTCTGTATCTCACACTCACTGTATCTCACACTCTATATCTCTCACAGTCTCTGTATCTCTCAGACTCTCTGTGTCTCTCACACTCTCTGTATCTCTCACACTCTCTATCTCTCACACTCTCTATCTCTCACACACTCTGCATCTCTCACACTCTCTGTATCTCTCACACTCTCTGTATCTCTCACACTCTCTGTGTCTCTCACACTCTCTGTGTCTCTCACACTCACTGTATCTCTCACTCTCTATCTCTCACACTCTCTGTATCTCTCACACTCACTGTATCTCTCACACTCTCTGTATCTCTCACACTCTCTATCTCTCACACTCTCTGTATCTCTCACACTCTCTGTCTCTCACACACGCTGTATCTCTCACCTCACTCTCTGTATCTCTCACACTCTCTGTATCTCTCACACTCTCTATCTCTCACACTCTCTGTATCTCTCACACTCTCTATCTCTCACACTCACTATATCTCTCACACTCTCTGTATCTCTCACACTCACTGTATCTCTCACACTCACTGTATCTCTCACACTCTCTGTATCTCTCACACTCACTGTATCTCTCAAACTCACTATCTCTCACTCTCACTGTATCTCTCACACTCTCTGTATCTCTCACACTCTCTGTATCTCTCACACTCTCTGTATCTCTCACACTATCTATCACTCTCTGTATCTCTATCACTCTCTGTATCTCTCACACTCACTGTATCTCTCACACTCTCTATCCCTCTCACTCTCTGTATTTCTCACACTCTCTGTATCTCTCACACTATCTCTCACACACTCTGCATCTCTCACACTCTGTATCTCTCACACTCTCTGTATCTCTCACAGTCTCTGTGTTTCTCGCACTCTCTGTATCTCTCACACTCTCTGTATCTCTCACATTCACTGTATCTCTCACTCTCACTGTATCTCTCACTCTCTCTGTATCTCTCACACTCACTGTATCTCTCACACTCACTGTATCTCTCACACACTCAGTATCTCTCACACTCTGTATCTCTCACACCCTCTGTATCTCACATTCTCTGTATCTCTCACACTCTGTATCTCTCACACTCACTGATCTCTCACACTCTCTGTATCTCTCACACTCTCTGTATCTCTCACACTCTGTATCTCTCACACTCTCTATCTGTCACACTCTGTATCTCTCACACTTTCTGTATCTCACACACTCTCTGTATCTCACACTCTCTGTATCTCTCACACTCTCTGTATCTCTCACACTCACTTTATCTCTCTCACTCTCTGTATCTCTCACACTCTCTGTATCTCTCACACTCACTGTATCTCGCACACTCTATCTCTCACACTCTGTATCTCTCACACTCTCTATCTGTCACACTCTGTATCTCTCACACTCTCTGTATCTCACACACTCTCTATATCTCACACTCTCTGTATCTCTCACACTCTCTGTATCTCTCACACTCACTTTATCTCTCACACTCTCTGTATCTCTCATACTCTCTGTATCTCTCACACTCTCTGCATCTCTCACACTCTCTGCATCTCTCACACTCACTGTATCTCTCACACTCTCTAAATCACACTCACTGTATCTCTCACACACTCTGTATCTCACACTCTCTGTATCTCTCACATTCTCTGTATCTCTCACATTCTCTGTATCTCTCCCACTCTCTGCATCTCTCACACTCTCTGTATCTCTCACTCTCACTGTATCTCTCACACTCTCTGTATCTCTCACACTCTCTGTATCTTTCATACTCTCTATCTCTCACACACTCTGCATCTCTCACACTCTCTGCATCTCTCACACTCTCTGTATCTCTCACTCTCACTGTATCTCTTACAGTCTCTGTATCTCTCACACTCTCTGTATCTCTCACACTCTCTGTATCTTTCATACTCTCTATCTCTCACACACTCTGCATCTCTCACACTCTCTGTATCTCTCACACTCTCTGTGTCTCTCACACTCTCTGTGTCTCTCACACTCACTGTATCTCTCACACTCACTGTATCTCTCACACTCACTGTATCTCTCACACTCACTGTATCTCTCACTCTCTATCTCTCACTCTCACTGTATCTCTCACTCTCTATCTCTCACACTCTCTGTATCTCTCACACTCACTGTATCTCTCACACTCTCTGTATCTCTCACACTCTCTATCTCTCACACTCTCTGTATCTCTCACACTCTCTGTCTCTCACACACGCTGTATCTCTCACCTCACACTCTCTGTATCTCTCACACTCTCTGTATCTCTCACACTCTCTATCTCTCACACTCTCTGTATCTCTCACACTCTCTATCTCTCACACTCACTATATCTCTCACACTCTCTGTATCTCTCACACTCACTGTATCTCTCACACTCACTGTATCTCTCACACTCTCTGTATCTCTCACACTCACTGTATCTCTCAAACTCACTATCTCTCACTCTCACTGTATCTCTCACACTCTCTGTATCTCTCACACTCTCTGTATCTCTCACACTCTCTGTATCTCTCACACTATCTATCACTCTCTGTATCTCTATCACTCTCTGTATCTCTCACACTCACTGTATCTCTCACACTCTCTATCCCTCTCACTCTCTGTATTTCTCACACTCTCTGTATCTCTCACACTATCTCTCACACACTCTGCATCTCTCACACTCTGTATCTCTCACACTCTCTGTATCTCTCACAGTCTCTGTGTTTCTCGCACTCTCTGTATCTCTCACACTCTCTGTATCTCTCACATTCACTGTATCTCTCACTCTCACTGTATCTCTCACTCTCTCTGTATCTCTCACACTCACTGTATCTCTCACACTCACTGTATCTCTCACACACTCAGTATCTCTCACACTCTGTATCTCTCACACCCTCTGTATCTCACATTCTCTGTATCTCTCACACTCTGTATCTCTCACACTCACTGATCTCTCACACTCTCTGTATCTCTCACACTCTCTGTATCTCTCACACTCTGTATCTCTCACACTCTCTATCTGTCACACTCTGTATCTCTCACACTTTCTGTATCTCACACACTCTCTGTATCTCACACTCTCTGTATCTCTCACACTCTCTGTATCTCTCACACTCACTTTATCTCTCTCACTCTCTGTATCTCTCACACTCTCTGTATCTCTCACACTCACTGTATCTCGCACACTCTATCTCTCACACTCTGTATCTCTCACACTCTCTATCTGTCACACTCTGTATCTCTCACACTCTCTGTATCTCACACACTCTCTATATCTCACACTCTCTGTATCTCTCACACTCTCTGTATCTCTCACACTCACTTTATCTCTCACACTCTCTGTATCTCTCATACTCTCTGTATCTCTCACACTCTCTGCATCTCTCACACTCTCTGCATCTCTCACACTCACTGTATCTCTCACACTCTCTAAATCACACTCACTGTATCTCTCACACACTCTGTATCTCACACTCTCTGTATCTCTCACATTCTCTGTATCTCTCACATTCTCTGTATCTCTCCCACTCTCTGCATCTCTCACACTCTCTGTATCTCTCACTCTCACTGTATCTCTCACACTCTCTGAATCTCTCACACTCTCTGTATCTTTCATACTCTCTATCTCTCACACACTCTGCATCTCTCACACTCTCTGCATCTCTCACACTCTCTGTATCTCTCACTCTCACTGTATCTCTTACAGTCTCTGTATCTCTCACACTCTCTGTATCTCTCACACTCTCTGTATCTTTCATACTCTCTATCTCTCACACACTCTGCATCTCTCACACTCTCTGTATCTCTCACACTCTCTGTGTCTCTCACACTCTCTGTGTCTCTCACACTCACTGTATCTCTCACACTCACTGTATCTCTCACACTCACTGTATCTCTCACACTCACTGTATCTGTCACTCTCTATCTCTCACTCTCACTGTATCTCTCACACTCTCTGTATCTCTCACACTCTCTGTATCTCACACTCACTGTATCTCTCACACTCTGTATCTCTCACTCTGTATCTCTCACACTCTCTGTATCTCTCACACTCTCTGTATCTCTCACTCTCTGTATCTCTATCACTCTCTGTATCTCTCACACTCACTGTATCTCTCACACTCTCTATCCCTCTCACTCTCTGTATCTCTCACACTCACTATCTCTCACACTCACTGTATCTCTCACACTCTCTGTATCTCTCACACTCTCTGTATCTCTAACACTCTCTCTATCTCTCACGCTCTCTGTATCTCTCACACTCTCTATCTCTCACACTCTCTATCTCTCACACTCTCTGTATCTCTCACACTCACTGAATCTCTCACTCTCTCTGTATCTCTCACACTCTCTGTATCTCTCACACTCTCTGTAACTCACATTCACTGCATCTCTCACTCTCACTGTATCTCTCACACTCTCTGTATCTCTCACACTCACTGTATCTCTCACACTCACTGTATCTCTCACACTCACTGTATCTCTCACACACTCTGTGTCTCTCACACTCTCTGTATCTCTCACACTCTCTGTATCTCTCACACTCTGTATCTCTCACACTCTCTGTATCTCTCACACTCTTTGTATCTCTCACACTCTGTATCTGTCATAACCCCTGTATCTCTCACACTCACTGTATCTCTCACACTCTCTGTATCTCTCACACTCTCTGTATCTCTCACACTCTGTATCTGTCACACACTCTGTATCTCTCACACTCACTGTATCTCTCACACACTCTGTATCTCTCACACTCTCTGTATCTCTCACACTCTCTGTATCTCTCACACTCACTGAATCTCTCACTCTCTGTGTATCTCTCACATTCTCTGTATCTCTCACACTCTGTATCTCTCACACTCTCTATCTCTCACACTCTCTGTATCTCTCACACTCTCTGTATCTCTCACACTCTCTGTATCTCACACTCTCTGTATCTCTCACACACTCTGTATCTCTCACACTCACTGTATCTCTCTCACACTCTGTATCTCACACACTCTGTATCTCACACACTCTGTATCTCTCACACTCTCTGTATCTCTCACACTCTCTGTATCTCTCACACTCTCTGTATCTCTCACACTCTCTGTATCTCTCACATTCTCTGTATCTCTCACACTCACTGAATCTCTCACTCTCTGTGTATCTCTCACATTCTCTGTATCTCTCACACTCTGTATATCTCACACTCTCTGTATCTCTCACACTCTCTGTATCTCTCACACTCACTGAATCTCTCACTCTCTGTGTATCTCTCACATTCTCTGTATCTCTCACACTCTGTATCTCTCACACTCTATCTCTCACACTCTCTTTATCTCTCACACTCTCTGTATCTCACACTCTCTGTATCTCTCACACACTCTGTATCTCTCACACTCACTGTATCTCTCACACCCTCTGTATCTCTCACATTCTCTGTATCTCTCACACTCTCTATATCTCACACTCACTGTATCTCTCACACACTCTATCTCTCACACTCTCTGCATCTCTCACACTCTCTATCTCTCACTCTCACTGTATCTCTCACACTCTCTGTATCTCTCACACTCACTGAATCTCTCACACTCTCTGTATCTCTCACTCACACTCTGTATCTCTCACACACTCTGTATCTCTCACACACTCTGTATCTCTCACACTCTCTGTATCTCTCACACTCTCTATCTCTCACACTCTCTGTATCTCTCACACTCTCTGTATCTCTCACACTCTCTGTATCTCTCACACTCTCTGTATCTCTCACACTCACTGTATCTCTCACACTCACTATCTCTCACACTCACTGTATCTCTCACACTCTCTGTATCTCTCACACTCTCTGTATCTCTCACACTCACTGTATCTCTCACACTCACTATCTCTCACACTCACTGATCTCTCACACTCTCTGTATCTCTCACACTCTCTGCATCTCTCACACTCTCTGTATCTCTCACTCTCACTGTATCTCTCACACTCTCTGTATCTCTCACACTCTCTGTATCTCTCACACTCTGTATCTCTCACACTCTCTCTGTCTCTCACACTCTCTGTATCTCTCACACTCTCTGTATCTCTCACACTCTCTGTATCTCTCACACTCTCTATCTCTCACACTCTCTGTATCTCTCACACTCTCTGCATCTCTCACACTCTCTGCATCTCTCACACTCTCTGTATCTCTCACACTCACTGAATCTCTCACTCTCTCTGTATCTCTCACACTCTCTGCATCTCTCACACTCTCTTTATCTCTCACACTCTCTGTATCTCTCACACTCTCTGTATCTCTCACACTCTCTATCTCTCACACACTCTGCATCTCTCACACGCTCTGTATCTCTCACACTCTCTGTATCTCTCACACTCTCTGTGTCTCTCACACTCACTGTGTCTCTCACACTCACTGTATCCCACACACTCTGTATCTCACACTCACTGTATCTCACACTCTCTATATCTCTCACAGTCTCTGTATCTCTCAGACACTCTGTGTCTCTCACACTCTCTGTATCTCTCACACTCTCTATCTCTCACACACTCTGCATCTCTCACACTCTCTGTATCTCTCACACTCTCTGTATCTCTCACACTCTCTGTGTCTCTCACACTCTCTGTGTCTCTCACACTCACTGTATCTCTCACTCTCTATCTCTCACACTCTCTGTATCTCTCACACTCACTGTATCTCTCACACTCTCTGTATCTCTCACACTCTATCTCTCACACTCTCTGTATCTCTCACACTCTCTGTCTCTCACACACGCTGTATCTCTCACCTCACACTCTCTGTATCTCTCACACTCTCTGTATCTCTCACACTCTCTGTATCTCTCACACTCTCTGTATCTCTCACACTCTCTATCTCTCACACTCACTATATCTCTCACACTCTCTGTATCTCTCACACTCACTGTATCTCTCACACTCTGTATCTCTCACACTCTCTGTATCTCTCACACTCTCTGTATCTCTCACACTCTCTGTATCTCTCACACTCTCTGTATCTCTCACACTCTCTGTATCTCTCACACTCACTGTATCTCTCAAACTCACTATCTCTCACTCTCACTGTATCTCACACACTCTCTGTATCTCTCACACTCTCTGTATCTCTCACACTCTCTGTATCTCTCACACTATCTATCACTCTCTGTATCTCTATCACTCTCTGTATCTCTCACACTCACTGTATCTCTCACACTCTCTGTATCTCTCACACTATCTCTCACACACTCTGCATCTCTCACACTCTGTATCTCTCACACTCTCTATCTCTCACAGTCTCTGTGTTACTCGCACTCTCTGTATCTCTCACACTCTCTGTATCTCTCACATTCACTGTATCTCTCACTCTCACTGTATCTCTCACACTCTGTATCTCTCACACTCTCTATCTGTCACACTCTGTATCTCTCACACTCTCTGTATCTCTCACACTCTCTGTATCTCTCACACTCACTTTATCTCTCTCACTCTCTGTATCTCTCACACTCTCTGTATCTCTCACACTCACTGTATCTCGCACACTCTCTATCTCTCACACTCTGTATCTCTCACACTCTCTATCTGTCACACTCTGTATCTCTCACACTCTCTGTATCTCACACACTCTCTGTATCTCACACTCTCTGTATCTCTCACACTCTCTGTATCTCTCACTCACTTTATCTCTCACACTCTCTGTATCTCTCACACTCTCTGTATCTCTCACACTCTCTGTATCTCTCACTCTCTCTGTATCTCTCACACTCACTGTATCTCTCACACTCTCTAAATCACACTCACTGTATCTCTCACACACTCTGTATCTCACACTCTCTGTATCTCTCACATTCTCTGTATCTCTCACATTCTCTGTATCTCTCCCACTCTCTGCATCTCTCACACTCTCTGTATCTCTCACTCTCACTGTATCTCTCACACTCTCTGTATCTCTCACACTCTCTGTATCTCTCACACTCTGTATCTCTCACACTCTCTGTATCTCTCACACTCTCTGTATCTCTCACACTCACTGAATCTCTCACTCTCTCTGTATCTCTCACACTCTCTGCATCTCTCACACTCTCTGTATCTCTCACACTCTCTGTATCTCTCACACTCTCTGTATCTCACACACTCTGTATCTCTCACACTCTGTATCTCACACTCTCTGTATCTCTCACAGTCTCTGTATCTCTCACACTCTCTGTATCTCTCACACTCTCTATCTTTCATACTCTCTATCTCTCACACTCTCTGTATCTCTCACACTCTCTGTATCTTTCACACTCTCTGTATCTTTCACACTCTCTATCTCTCACACTCTCTGTATCTCTCACACTCTCTGTGTCTCTCACACTCTGTGTCTCTCACACTCACTGTATCTCTCACACTCACTGTATCTCTCACACTCACTGTATCTCTCACTCTCTATCTCTCACTCTCACTGTATCTCTCACACTCTCTGTATCTCTCACACTCTCTGTATCTCACACTCACTGTATCTCACACTCACTGTACCTCTCACTCTGTATCTCTCACACTCTCTATCTCTCACACACTCTGCATCTCTCACACTCTCTGTATCTCTCACACTCTCTGTATCTCTCACACTCTCTGTGTCTCTCACACTCTCTGTGTCTCTCACACTCACTGTATCTCTCACTCTCTATCTCTCACACTCTCTGTATCTCTCACACTCACTGTATCTCTCACACTCTCTGTATCTCTCACACTCTATCTCTCACACTCTCTGTATCTCTCACACTCTCTGTCTCTCACACACGCTGTATCTCTCACCTCACACTCTCTGTATCTCTCACACTCTCTGTATCTCTCACACTCTCTGTATCTCTCACACTCTCTGTATCTCTCACACTCTCTATCTCTCACACTCACTATATCTCTCACACTCTCTGTATCTCTCACACTCACTGTATCTCTCACACTCTGTATCTCTCACACTCTCTGTATCTCTCACACTCTCTGTATCTCTCACACTCTCTGTATCTCTCACACTCTCTGTATCTCTCACACTCTCTGTATCTCTCACACTCACTGTATCTCTCAAACTCACTATCTCTCACTCTCACTGTATCTCACACACTCTCTGTATCTCTCACACTCTCTGTATCTCTCACACTCTCTGTATCTCTCACACTATCTATCACTCTCTGTATCTCTATCACTCTCTGTATCTCTCACACTCACTGTATCTCTCACACTCTCTGTATCTCTCACACTATCTCTCACACACTCTGCATCTCTCACACTCTGTATCTCTCACACTCTCTATCTCTCACAGTCTCTGTGTTTCTCGCACTCTCTGTATCTCTCACACTCTCTGTATCTCTCACATTCACTGTATCTCTCACTCTCACTGTATCTCTCACACTCTGTATCTCTCACACTCTCTATCTGTCACACTCTGTATCTCTCACACTCTCTGTATCTCTCACACTCTCTGTATCTCTCACACTCACTTTATCTCTCTCACTCTCTGTATCTCTCACACTCTCTGTATCTCTCACACTCACTGTATCTCGCACACTCTCTATCTCTCACACTCTGTATCTCTCACACTCTCTATCTGTCACACTCTGTATCTCTCACACTCTCTGTATCTCACACACTCTCTGTATCTCACACTCTCTGTATCTCTCACACTCTCTGTATCTCTCACTCACTTTATCTCTCACACTCTCTGTATCTCTCACACTCTCTGTATCTCTCACACTCTCTGTATCTCTCACTCTCTCTGTATCTCTCACACTCACTGTATCTCTCACACTCTCTAAATCACACTCACTGTATCTCTCACACACTCTGTATCTCACACTCTCTGTATCTCTCACATTCTCTGTATCTCTCCCACTCTCTGCATCTCTCACACTCTCTGTATCTCTCACTCTCACTGTATCTCTCACACTCTCTGTATCTCTCACACTCTCTGTATCTCTCACACTCAGTATCTCTCACACTCTCTGTATCTCTCACACTCTCTGTATCTCTCACACTCACTGAATCTCTCACTCTCTCTGTATCTCTCACACTCTCTGCATCTCTCACACTCTCTGTATCTCTCACACTCTCTGTATCTCACACACTCTGTATCTCTCACACTCTGTATCTCACACTCTCTGTATCTCTCACAGTCTCTGTATCTCTCACACTCTCTGTATCTCTCACACTCTCTATCTTTCATACTCTCTATCTCTCACACTCTCTGTATCTCTCACACTCTCTGTATCTTTCACACTCTCTGTATCTTTCACATCTCTATCTCTCACACTCTCTGTATCTCTCACACTCTCTGTGTCTCTCACACTCTGTGTCTCTCACACTCACTGTATCTCTCACACTCACTGTATCTCTCACACTCACTGTATCTCTCACTCTCTATCTCTCACTCTCACTGTATCTCTCACACTCTCTGTATCTCTCACACTCTCTGTATCTCACACTCACTGTATCTCACACTCACTGTACCTCTCACTCTGTATCTCTCACACTCTCTGTATCTCTCACACTCTCTGTATCTCTCACTCTCTGTATCTCTATCACTCTCTGTATCTCTCACACTCACTGTATCTCTCACACTCTCTATCCCTCTCACTCTCTGTATCTCTCACACTCACTATCTCTCACACTCACTGTATCTCTCACACTCTCTGTATCTCTCACACTCTCTGTATCTCTAACACTCTCTCTATCTCTCACGCTCTCTGTATCTCTCACACTCTCTATCTCTCACACTCTCTATCTCTCACACTCTCTGTATCTCTCACACTCTCTGTATCTCTCACACTCACTGAATCTCTCACTCTCTCTGTATCTCTCACACTCTCTGTATCTCTCACACTCACTGTATCTCTCACACTCACTGTATCTCTCACACTCACTGTATATCTCACACACTCTGTGTCTCTCACACTCTCTGTATCTCTCACACTCTCTGTATCTCTCACACTCTCTGTATCTCTCACACTCTCTGTATCTCTCACACTCTTTGTATCTCTCACACTCTGTATCTGTCACACCCTCTGTATCTCTCACACTCACTGTATCTCTCACACTCTCTGTATCTCTCACACTCTCTGTATCTCTCACACTCTGTATCTGTCACACACTCTGTATCTCTCACACTCACTGTATCTCTCACACACTCTGTATCTCTCACACACTCTGTATCTCTCACACTCTCTGTATCTCTCACACTCTCTGTATCTCTCACACTCTGTATCTCTCACACTCTCTGTATCTCTCACACTCTCTGTATCTCTCACACTCACTGAATCTCTCACTCTCTCTGTATCTCTCACACTCTCTGCATCTCTCACACTCTCTGTATCTCTCACACTCTCTGTATCTCTCACACTCTCTGTATCTCACACACTCTGTATCTCTCACACTCTGTATCTCACACTCTCTGTATCTCTCACAGTCTCTGTATCTCTCACACTCTCTGTATCTCTCACACTCTCTGTATCTTTCATACTCTCTATCTCTCACACACTCTGCATCTCTCACACTCTCTGTATCTCTCACACTCTCTGTGTCTCTCACACTCTGTGTCTCTCACACTCACTGTATCTCTCACACTCACTGTATCTCTCACACTCACTGTATCTCTCACACTCACTGTATCTCACTCTCTATCTCTCACTCTCACTGTATCTCTCACACTCTCTGTATCTCTCACACTCTCTGTATCTCACACTCACTGTATCTCTCACACTCTGTATCTCTCACTCTATCTCTCACACTCTCTGTATCTCTCACACTCTCTGTATCTCTCACTCTCTGTATCTCTATCACTCTCTGTATCTCTCACACTCACTGTATCTCTCACACTCTCTATCCCTCTCACTCTCTGTATCTCTCACACTCACTATCTCTCACACTCACTGTATCTCTCACACTCTCTGTATCTCTCACACTCTCTGTATCTCTAACACTCTCTCTATCTCACGCTCTCTGTATCTCTCACACTCTCTATCTCTCACACTCGCTATCTCTCACACTCTCTGTATCTCTCACACTCACTGAATCTCTCACTCTCTCTGTATCTCTCACACTCTCTGTATCTCTCACACTCACTGTATCTCTCACACTCACTGTATCTCTCACACTCACTGTATCTCTCACACACTCTGTGTCTCTCACACTCTCTGTATCTCTCACACTCTCTGCATCTCTCACACTCTCTGTATCTCTCACACTCTCTGTATCTCTCACACTCACTGAATCTCTCACTCTCTGTGTATCTCTCACATTCTCTGTATCTCTCACACTCTATATCTCTCACACTCTCTATCTCTCACACTCTCTGTATCTCTCACACTCTCTGTATCTCTCACACTCTCTGTATCTCACACTCTCTGTATCTCTCACACACTCTGTATCTCTCACACTCACTGTATCTCTCTCACACTCTGTATCTCACACACTCTGTATCTCTCACACTCTCTGTATCTCTCACACTCTCTGTATCTCTCACACTCTCTGTATCTCACACTCTCTGTATCTCTCACACTCTCTGTATCTCTCACACTCTCTGTATCTCTCACACTCACTGAATCTCTCACTCTCTGTATCTCTCACACTCTCTGTATCTCTCACACTCTCTGTATCTCTCACACTCTCTGTATCTCTCACACTCTCTGTATCTCTCACACTCTCTGTATCTCTCACACTCTCTGTATCTCTCACACTCACTGAATCTCTCACTCTCTGTGTATCTCTCACATTCTCTGTATCTCTCACACTCTGTATCTCTCACACTCTCTGTATCTCTCACACTCACTGAATCTCTCACTCTCTGTGTATCTCTCACATTCTCTGTATCTCTCACACTCTGTATCTCTCACACTCTCTATCTCTCACACTCTCTGTATCTCTCACACTCTCTTTATCTCTCACACTCTCTGTATCTCACACTCTCTGTATCTCTCACACACTCTGTATCTCTCACACTCACTGTATCTCTCACACCCTCTGTATCTCTCACATTCTCTGTATCTCTCACACTCTCTATATCTCACACTCACTGTATCTCTCACACACTCTGTATCTCTCACACTCTCTGCATCTCTCACACTCTCTATCTCTCACTCTCACTGTATCTCTCACACTCTCTGTATCTCTCACACTCACTGAATCTCTCACACTCTCTGTATCTCTCACTCACACTCTGTATCTCTCACACACTCTGTATCTCTCACACACTCTGTATCTCTCACACTCTCTGTATCTCTCACACTCTCTGTATATCTCACACTCACTGTATCTCTCACACTCACTGTATCTCTCACACTCTCTGGATCTCTCACACTCTATCTCACACTCTCTGTATCTCTCACACTCTCAGAATCTCTCACACTCTCTGTATCTCTCACACTGTCTGTATCTCTCACTCTCACTATCTCTCACACTCTCTGTATCTCTCACACTCACTGCATCTCTCACACTCTCTGTATATCTTACACTCTCTGTATCTCTCTCACTCTCCGTATCTCTCACACTCACTATCTCTCACTCACTGTATCTCTCACACTCTCTGTATCTCTCACACTCTCTGTATCTCTCACACTCTCTGTATCTCTCACACTCACTGTATCTCGCACACTCACTGTATCTCGCACACTCTCTGTATCTCGCACACTCTCTGTATCTCTCACTCACACTCTGTATCTCTCACACACTCTGTATCTCTCACACTCTCTGTATGTCTCACACTCTCTATCTCTCACATTTTCTGTATCTCTCACACTCTCTGTATCTCTCACACTCTCTGTATCTCTCACTCTCTGTAACTCTCACACTCTGTATCTCACACTCTGTATCTCTCAGACTCTCTGTATCTCTCACACTCTCTGTATCTCTCACACTCTCTGTGTCTCTTACTCTCACTGTATCTGTCACTCTCACTATCTCTCACACTCTGTATCTCTCACACTCACTGTATCTCACTCTCTCTGTATCTCTCACACTCTGTATATCTCACACTCACTGTATCTCTCACACTCACTATCTCTCACACTCTCTGTATCTCTCACACTCTGTATCTCACATTCTCTGTATCTCTCACATTCTCTGTATCTCTCACACTCACTGTATCTCTCACACTCTCTGTATCTCTCTCACTCTCTGTATCTCACACTCTGTATCTCACACTCTCTGTATCTCTCACACTCTCTGTATCTCGCACACTCACTGTATCTCTCACACTCACTGTATCTCTCACACTCTCTGTATCTGTCACACTCTGTATCTCTCACACTCTCTGTATCTCTCACTCTCTATCCCTCTCACTCTCTGTATCTCTCACACTCTCTGTATCTCACACTCTCGATCTCTCACATTCTCTGTATCTCTCACACTCACTTTATCTCTCTCACTCTCTGTATCTCTCACACTCTCTGTATCTCTCACACTCACTATCTCGCACACTCTCTATCTCTCACACTCTCTGTATCTCTCACACTCTCTGTATCTCTCACACTCACTGATCTCTCACACTCTCTGTATCTCTAACACTCTGCATCTCTCACACTCTCTGTATCTCTCACTCTCACTGTATCTCTCACACTCTCTGTATCTCTCACACTCTCTGTATCTCTCACACTCTGTATCTCTCACACTCTCTCTGTCTCTCACACTCTCTGTATCTCTCACACTCTCTGTATCTCTCACACTCTCTGTATCTCTCACACTCTCTGTATCTCTCACACTCTCTGCATCTCTCACACTCTCTGTGTCTCTTACTCTCACTGTATCTGTCACTCTCACTATCTCTCACACTGTATCTCTCACACTCACTGTATCTCACTCTCTCTGTATCTCTCACACTCTGTATATCTCACACTCACTGTATCTCTCAGACTCACTGTATCTCTCACACTCTCTGTATCTCTCACACTCTGTATCTCACATTCTCTGTATCTCTCACACTCTCTGTATCTCTCACACTCACGATCTCTCACACTCTCTGTACCTCTCACACTCTCTGTATCTCTCTCGCTCTCTCTATCTCTCACACTCACTGCATTTCTCACACTCTCTGTATCTCTCACACTCTCTGTATATCTCACACTCACTGTATCTCTCACACTCACTGTATCTCTCACACTCACTGTATCTCTCATACTCTCTGTATCTCTCACACTCTGTATCTCACATTCTCTGTATCTCTCACTCTGTATCTCTCACACTCTCTGTATCTCTCACACTCTCTGTATCTCTCACACTCTCTATCTCTCACACTCTCTGTATCTCTCACACTCTGTATCTCACACTCTCTGTATCTCTCACACTCTCTGTATCTCTTACTCTCACTGTATCTGTCACTCTCACTATCTCTCACACTCTGTATCTCTCATACTCTCTGTATCTCTCACACTCTCTTTATCTCTCACACTCACTGTATCTCTCACACTCTCTGTATCTCTCACACTCTCTGTATCTCTCACACTCACTGCATCTCTCACACTCTCTGTATATCTCACACTCTCTGTATCTCTCACACTCTCCGTATCTCTCACACTCTCTGTATCTCTCACTCTCTGTAACTCTCACACTCTGTATCTCACACTCTGTATCTCTCACTCTCACTGTATCTCTCACTCTCACTATCTCTCACACTCTGTATCTCTCACACTCTCTGTATCTCTCACACTCTCTGTATCTCTCACACTCACTGTATCTCTCACACTCTCTATCTCTCACACTCTCTGTATCTCTCACACTCACTGCATCTCTCACACTCTTTGTATATCTCACATTCTCTGTATCTCTCACTCACTCTCCGTATCTCTCACACTCTCTATCTCTCACTCACTGTATCTCTCACACTCTCTGTATCTCTCACACTCTCTGTATCTCTCACACTCACTGTATCTCGCACACTCTCTGTATCTCTCACACTCTCTGTATCTCTCACTCACACTCTGTATCTCTCACACACTCTGTATCTCTCACTCTCACTGTATCTCTCACACTCTCTATCTCTCACACTCTCTGTATCTCACACTCTCTGTAACTCTCACACTCTGTATCTCACACTCTGTATCTCTCACACTCTGTATCTCTCACACTCTGTATCTCTCACACTCTGTATCTCTCACACTCTGTATCTCTCACACTCTCTGTATCTCTCACTCTCACTGTATCTCTCACTCTCACTGTATCTCTCACAATCTGTATCTCTCACACTCTCTGTATCTCTCACACTCTCTGTATCTCTCACACTCACTGTATCTCTCACACTCTCTATCTCTCACACTCTCTGTATCTCTCACACTCACTGCATCTCTCACACTCTCTGTATATCTCACACTCTCTGTATCTCTCACTCACTCTCCGTATCTCTCACACTCTCTATCTCTCACTCACTGTATCTCTCACACTCTCTGTATCTCTCACACTCACTGTATCTCGCACACTCTCTGTATCTCTCACACTCACTGCATCTCTCACACTCTCTGTATCTCTCACACTCTCTGTATCTCTCACACTCACTGTATCTCTCACACTCTCTATCTCTCAGACTCTCTGTATCTCTCACACTCACTGCATTTCTCACACTCTCTGTATATCTCACACTCTCTGTATCTCTCACTCACTCTCCGTATCTCTCACACTCTCTATCTCTCACTCACTGTATCTCTCACACTCTCTGTATCTCTCACACTCTCTATCTCTCACACTCTCTGTATCTCTCACACTCACTGCATCTCTCACACTCTCTGTATATCTCACACTCTCTGTATGTCTCACTCACTCTCCGTATCTCTCACACTCTCTATCTCTCACTCACTGTATCTCTCACACTCACTGATCTCTCACACTCACTGTATCTCGCACACTCTCTGTATCTCTCACACTCTCTGTGTCTCTCACTCGCACTCTGTATCTCTCACACACTCTGCATCTCTCACTCTCACTGTATCTCTCACACTCTCTGTATCTGTCACACTCTGTATCTCTCACACTCTCTGTATCTCTCACACTCTCTATCCCTCTCACTCTCTGTATCTCTCACACTCTCTGTATCTCTCACACTCTCTATCTCTCACACTCTCTGTATCTCTCACAATCTCTGTATCTCTCACACTCACTGATCTCTCACACTCTCTGTATCTCTCACACACTCTGTATCTCTCACTCTCACTGTATCTCTCACACTCTCTATCTCTCACACTCTGTATCTCACACTCTGTATCTCTCACACTCTGTATCTCTCACACTCTGTATCTCTCACACTCTGTATCTCTCACACTCTGTATCTCTCACACTCTGTATCTCTCACACTCTCTGTATCTCTCACACTCTCTGTATCTCTTACACTCTCTGTATCTCTCACTCTCACTGTATCTCTCACACTCTGTATCTCTCACACTCTGTATCTCTCACACTCTCTGTATCACTCACTCTCACTGTATCTTTCACTCTCACTGTATCTCTCACACTCTGTATCTCTCACACTCTCTGTATCTCTCACACTCTCTGTATCTCTCACACTCACTGTATCTCTCACACTCTCTATCACTCACACTCTCTGTATCTCTCACACTCACTGCATCTCTCACACTCTCTGTATATCTCACACTCTCTGTATCTCTCACTCACTCTCCGTATCTCTCACACTCTCTATCTCTCACTCACTGTATCTCTCACACTCTCTGTATCTCTCACACTCTCTGTATCTCTCACACTCTCTATCTCTCACTCACTGTATCTCTCACACTCTCTGTATCTCTCACACTCACTGTATCTCGCACACTCTCTGTATCTCTCACACTCTCTGTGTCTCTCACTCGCACTCTGTACCTCTCACACACTCTGCATCTCTCACTCTCACTGTATCTCTCACACTCTCTGTATCTGTCACACTCTGTATCTCTCACACTCTCTGTATCACTCACACTCTCTATCCCTCTCACTCTCTGTATCTCTCACACTCTCTGTATCTCTCACACTCTCTATCTCTCACACTCTCTGTATCTCTCACAATCTCTGTATCTCTCACACTCACTGATCTCTCACACTCTCTGTATCTCTCACACTCTGTATCTCTCACACTCTCTGTATCTGTCACACTCTGTATCTCTCACACTCTCTGTATCTCACACACTCTCTGTATCTCACACTCTCTGTATCTCTCACATTCTCTGTATCTCTCACACTCACTTTATCTCTCTCACTCTCTGTATCTCTCACACTCTCTGTATCTCTCACACTCACTATCTCGCACAGTCTCTATCTCTCACACTCTCTGTATCTCTCACACTCTCTGTATCTCTCACACTCACTGATCTCTCACACTCTCTGTATCTCTCACACTCTCTGTATCTCTCACACTCTGCATCTCTCACACTCTCTGTATCTCTCACTCTCACTGTATCTCTCACACTCTCTGTATCTCTCACACTCTGTATCTCTCACACTCTGTATCTCTAACACTCTGTATCTCTAACACTCTCTCTGTCTCTCACACTCTCTGTATCTCTCACACTCTCTGTATCTCTCACACTCTCTGTATCTCTCACACTCTCTGTATCTCTCTCACTCTCTGTATCTCTCACACTCTCTGCATCTCTCACACTCTGTGTCTCTTACTCTCACTGTATCTGTCACTCTCACTATCTCTCACACTCTGTATCTCTCACACTCACTGTATCTCACTCTCTCTGTATCTCTCACACTCTGTATCTCACATTCTCTGTATCTCTCAAACTCTCTGTATTCTCACACTCACTGTATCTCTCACACTCTCTGTATCTCTCACACTCTCTGTAACTCTCACACTCTCTGCATCTCTCACACTCTCTGCATCTCTCACACTCTCTATCTCTCACATTTTCTGTATCTCTCACTCTCTGTATCTCTCACACTCTGTATCTCACATTCTCTGTATCTCTCAAACTCTCTGTATTCTCACACTCACTGTATCTCTCACACTCTCTGTATCTCTCACACTCTCTGTATCTCTCTCACTCTATCTCTCACACTCACTGTATCTCTCACACTCTCTGTATCTCTCACACTCTCTGTATATCTCACACTCACTGTATCTCTCACACTCACTGTATCTCTCACACTCACTGTATCTCTCACACTCTGTATCTCACATTCTCTGTATCTCTCACACTCTGTATCTCTCACACTCTCTGTATCTCTCAGACTCTCTGTATCTCTCACACTCTCTGTATCTCTCACACTCTCTATCTCTCACACTCTGTATCTCTAACACTCTCTCTGTCTCTCACACTCTCTGTATCTCTCACACTCTCTGTATCTCTCACACTCTCTGTATCTCTCACACTCTCTGTATCTCTCTCACTCTCTGTATCTCTCACACTCTCTGCATCTCTCACACTCTCTGTGTCTCTTACTCTCACTGTATCTGTCACTCTCACTATCTCTCACACTCTGTATCTCTCACACTCACTGTATCTCACTCTCTCTGTATCTCTCACACTCTGTATATCTCACACTCACTGTATCTCTCACACTCACTGTATCTCTCACACTCTCTGTATCTCTCACACTCTGTATCTCACATTCTCTGTATCTCTCACACTCTGTATCTTTCACACTCACTGTATCTCTCACACTCTCTGTATCTCTCACACTCTCTGTATCTCTCTCACTCTCTATCTCTCACACTCACTGCATTTCTCACACTCTCTGTATCTCTCACACTCTCTGTATATCTCACACTCACTGTATCTCTCACACTCACTGTATCTCTCACACTCACTGTATCTCTCATACTCTCTGTATCTCTCACACTCTGTATCTCACATTGTCTGTATCTCTCACACTCTGTATCTCTCACACTCTCTGTATCTCTCACACTCTCTGTATCTCTCACACTCTCTATCTCTCACACTCTCTGTATCTCTCACACTCTGTATCTCACACTCTCTGTATCTCTCACACTCTCTGTATCTCTTACTCTCACTGTATCTGTCACTCTCACTATCTCTCACACTCTGTATCTCTCATACTCTCTGTATCTCTCACACTCTCTGTATCTCTCACACTCTCTGTATCTCTCACACTCACTGTATCTCTCACACTCTCTATCTCTCACACTCTCTGTATCTCTCACACTCTGTATCTCACATTCTCTGTATCTCTCACACTCTGTATCTCTCACACTCTCTGTATCTCTCACACTCTCTGTATCTCTCACACTCTCTATCTCTCACACTCTCTGTATCTCTCACACTCTGTATCTCACACTCTCTGTATCTCTCACACTCTCTGTATCTCTTACTCTCACTGTATCTGTCACTCTCACTATCTCTCACACTCTGTATCTCTCATACTCTCTCTATCTCTCACACTCTCTGTATCTCTCACACTCTGTATCTCACACTCTCTGTATCTCTCACACTCTCTGTATCTCTTACTCTCACTGTATCTGTCACTCTCACTATCTCTCACACTCTATCTCTCATACTCTCTGTATCTCTCACACTCTCTGTATATCTCACACTCTCTGTATCTCTCACACTCTCCGTATCTCTCACACTCTCTGTATCTCTCACTCTCTGTAACTCTCACACTCTGTATCTCACACTCTGTATCTCTTAGACTCTCTGTATCTCTCACACTCTCTGTATCTCTCACACTCTCTGTATCTCTCACACTCTCTGTATCTCTCACTCTCACTGTATCTCTCACACTCACTGTATCTCTCACACTCTCTATCTCTCACACTCTCTGTATCTCTCACACTCACTGCATCTCTCACACTCTTTGTATATCTCACATTCTCTGTATCTCTCACTCACTCTCCGTATCTCTCACACTCTCTATCTCTCACTCACTGTATCTCTCACACTCTCTGTATCTCTCACACTCTCTGTATCTCTCACACTCTCTGTATCTCGCACACTCTCTGTATCTCTCACACTCTCTGTATCTCTCACTCACACTCTGTATCTCTCACACACTCTGTATCTCTCACTCTCACTGTATCTCTCACACTCTCTATCTCTCACACTCTCTATCTCACACTCTCTGTAACTCTCACACTCTGTATCTCACACTCTGTATCTCTCAGACACTCTGTATCTCTCACACTCTGTATCTCTCACACTCTGTATCTCTCACAATCTGTATCTCTCACACTCTGTATATCTCACACTCTGCATCTCTCACACTCTCTGTATCTCTTACACTCTCTGTATCTCTCACTCTCACTGTATCTCTCACACACTGTATCTCTCACACTCTGTATCTCTCACACTCTCTGTATCTCTCACTCTCACTGTATCTCTCACTCTCACTGTATCTCTCACACTCTGTATCTCTCACACTCTCTGTATCTCTCACTCACTCTCCGTATCTCTCACACTCGCTATCTCTCACTCACTGTATCTCTCTCACACTCTCTGTATCTCTCACACTCTCTGTATCTCTCACACTCTCTGTATCTCTCACACTCTGTATCTCTCACACTCTCTATCTCTCACTCACTGTATCTCTCACACTCTCTGTATCTCTCACACTCACTGTATCTCGCACACTCTCTGTATCTCTCACACTCTCTGTGTCTCTCACTCGCACTCTGTATCTCTCACACACTCTGTATCTCTCACTCTCACTGTATCTCTCACACTCTATCTCTCACACTCTCTGTATCTCTCACACACTCTGTATCTCTCACTCTCACTGTATCTTTCACACTGTCTGTATCTCACACTCTCTGTATCTCTCACACTCTCTGTATCTCTCACACTCTCTGTATCTCTCACTCTCTGTGTCTCTCACACTCTCTATCTCTCACACTCTCTGTATCTCTCACACTCTCTGTGTCTCTCTCACTCTCTGTATATCTCAGACTCACTGTATCTCTCACACTCACTGTATCTCTCACACTCACTGTATCTCTCATACTCTGTGTATCTCTCACACTCTGTATCTCTCACACTCTCTATCTCTCATACTCTCTATCTCTCACTCTCTCTATCTCTCACACACTCTGTATCTCTCACTCTCTCTATCTCTCACACACTCTGTATCTCTCACACTCTGTATCTCTCACACTCACTGTGTCTCTCACACACTGTATCTCTCACACTCTCTGTGTCTCTCTCACTCTGTATCTCTCATACTATTTGTATCTCTCACGCTCACTGTATCTCTCACACTCTCTATCTATCACACTCTCTGTATCTCTCACACACTCTGTATCTCTCACACTCTCTGTATCTCTCACACTCTCTGTATCTCTCACACTCTGTATCTCTCACACTCTCTATATCTCTCACACTCACTGTGTCTCTCACACTCTCTGTATCTCTCACACTCTGTATCTCACATTTTCTGTATCTCTCACACTCTCTGTTTCTCTCACACTCTCTGTATCTCTCACACTCTCTGTATCTCTCACACTCTCTGTATCTCTCACACTCTCTGGATCTCTCACACTCTATCTCACACTCTCTGTATCTCTCACACTCTCTGTATCTCTCACACTCTCTGTATCTCTCACACTCTCTGTATCTCTCACTCTCACTATCTCTCACACTCTGTATCTCTCACACTCTCTGTATCTCTCACACTCTCTGTATCTCTCACACTCTCTGTATATCTTACACTCTCTGTATCTCTCACTCACTCTCCGTATCTCGCACACTCTCTATCTCTCACTCACTGTATCTCTCACACTCTCTGTATCTCTCACACTCTCTGTATCTCTCACACTCTCTGTATCTCGCACACTCTCTGTATCTCTCACACTCTCTGTATCTCTCACTCACACTCTGTATCTCTCACACACTCTGTATCTCTCACACTCTCTGTATCTCTCACACTCTCTGTATATCTCACACTCACTGTATCTCTCACACTCACTGTATCTCTCACACTCACTGTATCTCTCACACTCTCTGTATCTCTCACACTCTGTATCTCACATTCTCTGTATCTCTCACACTCTGTATCTCTCACACTCTCTGTATCTCTCACACTCTCTGCATCTCTCACACTCTCTATCTCTCACATTTTCTGTATCTCTCACACTCTGTATCTCACACTCTCTGTATCTCTCACACTCTCTGTATCTCTCACACTCTCTGTATCTCTCACTCTCTGTAACTCTCACACTCTGTATCTCACACTCTGTATCTCTCAGACTCTCTGTATCTCTCACACTCTCTGTATCTCTCACACTCTCTGTATCTCTTACTCTCACTGTATCTGTCACTCTCACTATCTCTCACTCTGTATCTCTCACACTCACTGTATCTCACACTCTCTGTATCTCTCACACTCTGTATATCTCACACTCTGTATATCTCACACTCACTGTATCTCTCACACTCACTGTATCTCTCACACTCACTGTATCTCTCACACTCTCTGTATCTCTCACACTCTGTATCTCACATTCTCTGTATCTCTCAAACTCTCTGTATTCTCACACTCACTGTATCTCTCACACTCACTGTATCTCTCACACTCTCTGTATCTCTCACACTCTGTATCTCACATTCTCTGTATCTCTCACACTCTCTGTATCTCTCACACTCTCTGTATCTCTCTCACTCTATCTCTCACACTCACTGTATCTCTCACACTCTCTGTATCTCTCACACTCTCTGTATATCTCACACTCACTGTATCTCTCACACTCACTGTATCTCTCACACTCTGTATCTCACATTCTCTGTATCTCTCACACTCTGTATCTCTCACACTCTCTGTATCTCTCAGACTCTCTGTATCTCTCACACTCTCTGTATCTTTCACACTCTCTATCTCTCACACTCTGTATCTCTAACACTCTCTCTGTCTCTCACACTCTCTGTATCTCTCACTCTCACTGTATCTCTCACACTCACTGTATCTCTCACACTCTCTATCTCTCACACTCTCTGTATCTCTCACACTCACTGCATCTCTCACACTCTTTGTATATCTCACATTCTCTGTATCTCTCACTCACTCTCCGTATCTCTCACACTCTCTATCTCTCACTCACTGTATCTCTCACACTCTCTGTATCTCTCACACTCTCTGTATCTCTCACACTCTCTGTATCTCTCACTCTCACTGTATCTCTCACACTCACTGTATCTCTCACACTCTCTATCTCTCACACTCTCTGTATCTCTCACACTCACTGCATCTCTCACACTCTTTGTATATCTCACATTCTCTGTATCTCTCACTCACTCTCCGTATCTCTCACACTCTCTATCTCTCACTCACTGTATCTCTCACACTCTCTGTATCTCTCACACTCTCTGTATCTCTCACACTCTCTGTATCTCGCACACTCTCTGTATCTCTCACACTCTCTGTATCTCTCACTCACACTCTGTATCTCTCACACACTCTGTATCTCTCACTCTCACTGTATCTCTCACACTCTCTATCTCTCACACTCTCTATCTCACACTCTCTGTAACTCTCACACTCTGTATCTCACACTCTGTATCTCTCAGACACTCTGTATCTCTCACACTCTGTATCTCTCACACTCTGTATCTCTCACAATCTGTATCTCTCACACTCTGTATATCTCACACTCTGCATCTCTCACACTCTCTGTATCTCTTACACTCTCTGTATCTCTCACTCTCACTGTATCTCTCACACACTGTATCTCTCACACTCTGTATCTCTCACACTCTCTGTATCTCTCACTCTCACTGTATCTCTCACTCTCACTGTATCTCTCACACTCTGTATCTCTCACACTCTCTGTATCTCTCACTCACTCTCCGTATCTCTCACACTCGCTATCTCTCACTCACTGTATCTCTCTCACACTCTCTGTATCTCTCACACTCTCTGTATCTCTCACACTCTCTGTATCTCTCACACTCTGTATCTCTCACACTCTCTATCTCTCACTCACTGTATCTCTCACACTCTCTGTATCTCTCACACTCACTGTATCTCGCACACTCTCTGTATCTCTCACACTCTCTGTGTCTCTCACTCGCACTCTGTATCTCTCACACACTCTGTATCTCTCACTCTCACTGTATCTCTCACACTCTATCTCTCACACTCTCTGTATCTCTCACACACTCTGTATCTCTCACTCTCACTGTATCTTTCACACTCTCTGTATCTCACACTCTCTGTATCTCTCACACTCTCTGTATCTCTCACACTCTCTGTATCTCTCACTCTCTGTGTCTCTCACACTCTCTATCTCTCACACTCTCTGTATCTCTCACACTCTCTGTGTCTCTCTCACTCTCTGTATATCTCAGACTCACTGTATCTCTCACACTCACTGTATCTCTCACACTCACTGTATCTCTCATACTCTGTGTATCTCTCACACTCTGTATCTCTCACACTCTCTATCTCTCATACTCTCTATCTCTCACTCTCTCTATCTCTCACACACTCTGTATCTCTCACTCTCTCTATCTCTCACACACTCTGTATCTCTCACACTCTGTATCTCTCACACTCACTGTGTCTCTCACACACTGTATCTCTCACACTCTCTGTGTCTCTCTCACTCTGTATCTCTCATACTATTTGTATCTCTCACGCTCACTGTATCTCTCACACTCTCTATCTCTCACACTCTCTGTATCTCTCACACACTCTGTATCTCTCACACTCTCTGTATCTCTCACACTCTCTGTATCTCTCACACTCTGTATCTCTCACACTCTCTATATCTCTCACACTCACTGTGTCTCTCACACTCTCTGTATCTCTCACACTCTGTATCTCACATTTTCTGTATCTCTCACACTCTCTGTTTCTCTCACACTCTCTGTATCTCTCACACTCTCTGTATCTCTCACACTCTCTGTATCTCTCACACTCTCTGGATCTCTCACACTCTATCTCACACTCTCTGTATCTCTCACACTCTCTGTATCTCTCACACTCTCTGTATCTCTCACACTCTCTGTATCTCTCACTCTCACTATCTCTCACACTCTGTATCTCTCACACTCTCTGTATCTCTCACACTCTCTGTATCTCTCACACTCTCTGTATATCTTACACTCTCTGTATCTCTCACTCACTCTCCGTATCTCGCACACTCTCTATCTCTCACTCACTGTATCTCTCACACTCTCTGTATCTCTCACACTCTCTGTATCTCTCACACTCTCTGTATCTCGCACACTCTCTGTATCTCTCACACTCTCTGTATCTCTCACTCACACTCTGTATCTCTCACACACTCTGTATCTCTCACACTCTCTGTATCTCTCACACTCTCTGTATATCTCACACTCACTGTATCTCTCACACTCACTGTATCTCTCACACTCACTGTATCTCTCACACTCTCTGTATCTCTCACACTCTGTATCTCACATTCTCTGTATCTCTCACACTCTGTATCTCTCACACTCTCTGTATCTCTCACACTCTCTGCATCTCTCACACTCTCTATCTCTCACATTTTCTGTATCTCTCACACTCTGTATCTCACACTCTCTGTATCTCTCACACTCTCTGTATCTCTCACACTCTCTGTATCTCTCACTCTCTGTAACTCTCACACTCTGTATCTCACACTCTGTATCTCTCAGACTCTCTGTATCTCTCACACTCTCTGTATCTCTCACACTCTCTGTATCTCTTACTCTCACTGTATCTGTCACTCTCACTATCTCTCACTCTGTATCTCTCACACTCACTGTATCTCACACTCTCTGTATCTCTCACACTCTGTATATCTCACACTCTGTATATCTCACACTCACTGTATCTCTCACACTCACTGTATCTCTCACACTCACTGTATCTCTCACACTCTCTGTATCTCTCACACTCTGTATCTCACATTCTCTGTATCTCTCAAACTCTCTGTATTCTCACACTCACTGTATCTCTCACACTCACTGTAACTCTCACACTCTCTGTATCTCTCACACTCTGTATCTCACATTCTCTGTATCTCTCACACTCTCTGTATCTCTCACACTCTCTGTATCTCTCTCACTCTATCTCTCACACTCACTGTATCTCTCACACTCTCTGTATCTCTCACACTCTCTGTATATCTCACACTCACTGTATCTCTCACACTCACTGTATCTCTCACACTCTGTATCTCACATTCTCTGTATCTCTCACACTCTGTATCTCTCACACTCTCTGTATCTCTCAGACTCTCTGTATCTCTCACACTCTCTGTATCTTTCACACTCTCTATCTCTCACACTCTGTATCTCTAACACTCTCTCTGTCTCTCACACTCTCTGTATCTCTCACTCTCACTGTATCTCTCACACTCACTGTATCTCTCACACTCTCTATCTCTCACACTCTCTGTATCTCTCACACTCACTGCATCTCTCACACTCTTTGTATATCTCACATTCTCTGTATCTCTCACTCACTCTCCGTATCTCTCACACTCTCTATCTCTCACTCACTGTATCTCTCACACTCTCTGTATCTCTCACACTCTCTGTATCTCTCACACTCTCTGTATCTCGCACACTCTCTGTATCTCTCACACTCTCTGTATCTCTCACTCACACTCTGTATCTCTCACACACTCTGTATCTCTCACTCTCACTGTATCTCTCACACTCTCTATCTCTCACACTCTCTGTATCTCACACTCTCTGTAACTCTCACACTCTGTATCTCACACTCTGTATCTCTCAGACACTCTGTATCTCTCACACTCTGTATCTCTCACACTCTGTATCTCTCACAATCTGTATCTCTCACACTCTGTATCTCTCACACTCTGCATCTCTCACACTCTCTGTATCTCTTACACTCTCTGTATCTCTCACTCTCACTGTATCTCTCACACTCTGTATCTCTCACACTCTGTATCTCTCACACTCTCTGTATCTCTCACTCTCACTGTATCTCTCACTCTCACTGTATCTCTCACACTCGCTATCTCTCACTCACTGTATCTCTCACACTCTCTGTATCTCTCACACTCTGTATCTCTCACACTCTCTATCTCTCACTCACTGTATCTCTCACACTCTCTGTATCTCTCACACTCTCTATCTCTCACACTCTCTGTATCTCTCACAATCTCTGTATCTCTCACACTCACTGATCTCTCACACTCTCTGTATCTCTCACACACTCTGTATCTCTCACTCTCACTGTATCTCTCACACTCTCTATCTCTCACACTCTGTATCTCACACTCAGTATCTCTCACACTCTGTATCTCTCACACTCTGTATCTCTCACACTCTGTATCTCTCACACTCTGTATCTCTCACACTCTGTATCTCTCACACTCTGTATCTCTCACACTCTCTGTATCTCTCACACTCTCTGTATCTCTTACACTCTCTGTATCTCTCACTCTCACTGTATCTCTCACACTCTGTATCTCTCACACTCTGTATCTCTCACACTCTCTGTATCACTCACTCTCACTGTATCTTTCACTCTCACTGTATCTCTCACACTCTGTATCTCTCACACTCTCTGTATCTCTCACACTCTCTGTATCTCTCACACTCACTGTATCTCTCACACTCTCTATCACTCACACTCTCTGTATATCTCACACTTCTGTATCTCTCACTCACTCTCCGTATCTCTCACACTCTCTATCTCTCACTCACTGTATCTCTCACACTCTCTGTATCTCTCACACTCTCTGTATCTCTCACACTCTCTATCTCTCACTCACTGTATCTCTCACACTCTCTGTATCTCTCACACTCACTGTATCTCGCACACTCTCTGTATCTCTCACACTCTCTGTGTCTCTCACTCGCACTCTGTACCTCTCACACACTCTGCATCTCTCACTCTCACTGTATCTCTCACACTCTCTGTATCTGTCACACTCTGTATCTCTCACACTCTCTGTATCTCTCACACTCTCTATCCCTCTCACTCTCTGTATCTCTCACACTCTCTGTATCTCTCACACTCTCTATCTCTCACACTCTCTGTATCTCTCACAATTTCTGTATCTCTCACACTCACTGATCTCTCACACTCTCTGTATCTCTCACACTCTGTATCTCTCACACTCTCTGTATCTGTCACACTCTGTATCTCTCACACTCTCTGTATCTCACACACTCTCTGTATCTCACACTCTCTGTATCTCTCACATTCTCTGTATCTCTCACACTCACTTTATCTCTCTCACTCTCTGTATCTCTCACACTCTCTGTATCTCTCACACTCACTATCTCGCACAGTCTCTATCTCTCACACTCTCTGTATCTCTCACACTCTCTGTATCTCTCACACTCACTGATCTCTCACACTCTCTGTATCTCTCACACTCTGCATCTCTCACACTCTCTGTATCTCTCACTCTCACTGTATCTCTCACACTCTCTGTATCTCTCACACTCTGTATCTCTAACACTCTCTCTGTCTCTCACACTCTCTGTATCTCTCACACTCTCTGTATCTCTCACACTCTCTGTATCTCTCACACTCTCTGTATCTCTCTCACTCTCTGTATCTCTCACACTCTCTGCATCTCTCACACTCTCTGTGTCTCTTACTCTCACTGTATCTGTCACTCTCACTATCTCTCACACTCTGTATCTCTCACACTCACTGTATCTCACTCTCTCTGTATCTCTCACACTCTGTATCTCACATTCTCTGTATCTCTCAAACTCTCTGTATTCTCACACTCACTATCTCTCACACTCTCTGTATCTCTCACACTCTCTGTATCTCTCACACTCTCTGCATCTCTCACACTCTCTGCATCTCTCACACTCTCTATCTCTCACATTTTCTGTATCTCTCACTCTCTGTATCTCTCACACTCTGTATCTCACATTCTCTGTATCTCTCAAACTCTCTGTATTCTCACACTCACTGTATCTCTCACACTCTCTGTATCTCTCACACTCTCTGTATCTCTCTCACTCTATCTCTCACACTCACTGTATCTCTCACACTCTCTGTATCTCTCACACTCTCTGTATATCTCACACTCACTGTATCTCTCACACTCACTGTATCTCTCACACTCTGTATCTCACATTCTCTGTATCTCTCACACTCTGTATCTCTCACACTCTCTGTATCTCTCAGACTCTCTGTATCTCTCACACTCTCTGTATCTCTCACACTCTCTATCTCTCACACTCTGTATCTCTAACACTCTCTCTGTCTCTCACACTCTCTGTATCTCTCACACTCTCTGTATCTCTCACACTCTCTGTATCTCTCACACTCTCTGTATCTCTCTCACTCTCTGTATCTCTCACACTCTCTGCATCTCTCACACTCTCTGTGTCTCTTACTCTCACTGTATCTGTCACTCTCACTATCTCTCACACTCTGTATCTCTCACACTCACTGTATCTCACTCTCTCTGTATCTCTCACACTCTGTATATCTCACACTCACTGTATCTCTCACACTCTCTGTATCTCTCACACTCTCTGTATCTCTCACTCTCTGTAACTCTCACACTCTGTATCTCACACTCTGTATCTCTCAGACTCTCTGTATCTCTCAGACTCTCTGTATCTCTCACACTCTCTGTATCTCTTACTCTCACTGTATCTGTCACTCTCACTATCTCTCACACTCTTTATCTCTCACACTCACTGTATCTCACACTCTCTGTATCTCTCACACTCTATCTCTCACACTCTGTATATCTCACACTCACTATCTCTCACACTCACTGTATCTCTCACACTCTCTGTATCTCTCACACTCTGTATCTCACATTCTCTGTATCTCTCACACTCTCTGTATCTCTCACACTCACTGTATCTCTCACACTCTCTGTATCTCTCACACTCTCTGTATCTCTCTCACTCTCTCTATCTCTCACACTCACAGTATCTCTCACACTCTCTGTATCTCTCACACTCTCTGTATATCTCACACTCACTGTATCTCTCACACTCACTGTATCTCTCACACTCTCTGTATCTCTCACACTCTGTATCTCACATTCTCTGTATCTCTCACACTCTGTATCTCTCACACTCTCTGTATCTCTCACACTCTGTATCTCTCACACTCTCTATCTCTCACACTCTCTGTATCTCTCACACTCTGTATCTCACACTCTCTGTATCTCTCACACTCTCTGTATCTCTCACACTCTCTGTATCTCTCACACTCTCTGTATCTCTCACTGCCACTGTATCTCTCACTCTCACTGTATCTCTCACACTCTGTATCTCTCACACTCACTGTATCTCTCACACTCTCTATCTTTCACACTCTCTGTATCTCTCACACTCACTGCATCTCTCACACTCTCTGTATATCTCACACTCTGTATCTCTCACTCACTCTCCGTATCTCTCACACTCTCTATCTCTCACTCACTGTATCTCTCACACTCTCTGTATCTCTCACACTCACTGTATCTCGCACACTCTCTGTATCTCTCACACTCTCTGTATCTCACACTCACTCTGTATCTCTCACACTCTCTATCTCTCACACTCTCTGTATATCTCACACTCACTGTATCTCTCACACTCACTGTATCTCTCACACTCTCTGTATCTCTCACACTCTGTATCTCACATTCTCTGTATCTCTCACACTCTCTGTATCTCTCACACTCTCTGCATCTCTCACACTCTGTATCTCTCACATTTTCTGTATCTCTCACACTCTGTATCTCACACTCACTGTATCTCTCACACTCTCTATCTCTCACTCTCTGTAACTCTCACACTCTGTATCTCTCAGACTCTCTCTATCTCTCACACTCTCTGTATCTCTTACTCTCACTGTTTCTGTCACTCTCACTATTTCTCACACTCACTGCATCTCTCACACTCACTGCATCTCTCACACTCACTGCATCTCTCACACTCTCTGCATATCTCACACTCTCTATCTCTCACACTCTCCGTATCTCTCACACTCTGTATCTCACACTCTCTGTATCTCTCACACTCTCTGTATCTCTTACTCTCACTGTATCTGTCACTCTCACTATTTCTCACACTCTCTGTATCTCTCACATTCTCTGTATCTCTCACACTCTCTGTATCTTTCACACTCTCTGTATCTCACACTCTCTGTATCTCTCACACTCTGTATCTCACACTCTCTGTATCTCTCACACTCTCTGTATCTCTCACACACTCTGTATCTCTCACACTCACTGCATCTCTCACACTCACTGCATCTCTCACACTCTCTGTATCTCTCACACTCTCTGTATCTCTCACACTCTCTGTATCTCTCACACTCGCTCTGTATCTCACACTCTCTATCTCTCACACTCACTGTATCTCTCACACTCTCTGCATCTCTCACACTCTCTGTATATCTCACACTCTCTGTATCTCTCACTCACTCTCCGTATCTCTCACACTCTCTATCTCTCACACTCTCTGTATCTCTCACACTCTCTGTATCTCTCAGACTCTCTGTATCTCTCACACTGTCTATCTCTCACACTCTCTGTATCTCTCACACTCTCTGTATCTCTCACACTCTCTGTATCTCTCACACTCTGTATCTCTCACTCTCACTGTATCTCTCACACTCTGTATCTCTCACACTCTATCTCTCACTCACTGTATCTCTCACACTCTCTGTATCTCTCACACTCTCTGTATCTCTCACTCTCACTGTATCTCTCACACTCTGTATCTCTCACACTCTGTATCTCTCACACTCTCTATCTCTCACTCACTGTATCTCTCACACTCTCTGTATCTCTCACACTCTGTATCTCTCACACTCTCTATCTCTCACTCACTGTATCTCTCACACTCTCTGTATCTCTCACACTCTCTGTATATCTCACACTCTCTGTATCTCTCACACTCTGTATCTCTCACACTCTCTGTATCTCACACTCTCTGTATCTCTCACACTCTCTGTATCTCTCACACTCTCTGTATCTCTCACACTCTCTATCTCTCACACTCTGTATCTCTCACACTCACTGTATCTCTCACACTCACTCTACCTCGCACACTCTCTGTATCTCTCACTCACACTCTGTATCTCTCACACACTCTGTATCTCTCACTCTCACTGTATCTCTCACACTCTCTATCTCTCACACTCTCTGTATCTCTCACTCTCTGTAACTCTCACACTCTATCTCTCAGACTCTCTGTATCTCTCACACTCTGTATCTCACATTCTCTGTATCTCTCACACTCTCTGTATCTCTCACACTCTCTGTATCTCTCACACTCTCTGTATCTCTCACACTCTCTGTATCTCTCTCACTCTCTCTATCTCTCACACTCACTGTATCTCTCACACTCTCTGTATCTCTCACACTCTCTGTATATCACACTCACTGTATCTCTCATTCTCACCATATCTCTCACACTCTGTATCTCTCACACTCTGTATCTCACATTCTCTGTATCTCTCACACTCTCTGTATCTCTCACACTCTCTGTATCTCTCACACTCTCTATCTCTCACACTCTCTGTATCTCTCACTCTCTGTATCTCTCACTCTCTGTATATCTCACACTCTCTGTATCTCTCACACTCTCTGTATCTCTCACACTCTGTATCTCACACTCTGTATCTCTCAGACTCTCTGTATCTCTCACACTCTCTGTATCTCTCCCACTCTCTGTATCTCTCACTCTCACTGTATCTCTCACTCTCACTATCTCTCACACTCTGTATCTCTCACACTCTCTGTATCTCTCACACACTCTATATCTCTCACACTCTCTGTATCTCTCACACTCACTGTATATCTCACACTCACTGTATCTCTCACACTCACTCTATCTCGCACACTCTCTGTATCTCTCACACACTCTGTATCTCTCACACTCTGTATCTCTCACTCTCACTGTATCTCTCACACTCTCTATCTCTCACACTCTCTGTATCTCTCACTCTCTGTAACTCTCACACTCTATCTCTCACACTCTCTGTATCTCTCACACTCTCTATCTCTCACACTCACTGTATCTCTCACACTCTCTGTATCTCTCACACTCACTGCATCTCTCACACTCTCTGTATATCTCAGACTCTCTGTATCTCTCACACTGTCTATCTCTCACACTCTCTGTATCTCTCACACTCTCTGTATCTCTCACACTCTCTGTATCTCTCACACTCTGTATCTCTCACTCTCACTGTATCTCTCACACTCTGTATCTCTCACACTCTATCTCTCACTCACTGTATCTCTCACACTCTCTGTATCTCTCACACTCTCTGTATCTCTCACTCTCACTGTATCTCTCACACTCTGTATCTCTCACACTCTGTATCTCTCACACTCTCTATCTCTCACTCACTGTATCTCTCACACTCTCTGTATCTCTCACACTCTGTATCTCTCACACTCTCTATCTCTCACTCACTGTATCTCTCACACTCTCTGTATCTCTCACACTCTCTGTATATCTCACACTCTCTGTATCTCTCACACTCTGTATCTCTCACACTCTCTGTATCTCACACTCTCTGTATCTCTCACACTCTCTGTATCTCTCACACTCTCTGTATCTCTCACACTCTGTATCTCTCACACTCACTGTATCTCTCACACTCACTCTACCTCGCACACTCTCTGTATCTCTCACTCACACTCTGTATCTCTCACACACTCTGTATCTCTCACTCTCACTGTATCTCTCACACTCTCTATCTCTCACACTCTCTGTATCTCTCACTCTCTGTAACTCTCACACTCTATCTCTCAGACTCTCTGTATCTCTCACACTCTGTATCTCACATTCTCTGTATCTCTCACACTCTCTGTATCTCTCACACTCTCTGTATCTCTCACACTCTCTGTATCTCTCACACTCTCTGTATCTCTCTCACTCTCTCTATCTCTCACACTCACTGTATCTCTCACACTCTCTGTATCTCTCACACTCTCTGTATATCACACTCACTGTATCTCTCATTCTCACCATATCTCTCACACTCTGTATCTCTCACACTCTGTATCTCACATTCTCTGTATCTCTCACACTCTCTGTATCTCTCACACTCTCTGTATCTCTCACACTCTCTGTCTCTCACACTCTCTGTATCTCTCACTCTCTGTATCTCTCACTCTCTGTATATCTCACACTCTCTGTATCTCTCACACTCTCTGTATCTCTCACACTCTGTATCTCACACTCTGTATCTCTCAGACTCTCTGTATCTCTCACACTCTCTGTATCTCTCCCACTCTCTGTATCTCTCACTCTCACTGTATCTCTCACTCTCACTATCTCTCACACTCTGTATCTCTCACACTCTCTGTATCTCTCACACTCTCTGTATCTCTCACACTCACTGTATCTCTCACACTCTCTATCTCTCACACTCTCTGTATCTCTCACACTCACTGCATCTCTCACACTCTCTGTATATCTCACACTCTCTGTATCTCTCACTCACTCTCCGTATCTCTCACACTCTCTATCTCTCACTCACTGTATCTCTCACACTCTCTGTATCTCTCACACTCTCTGTATCTCTCACACTCACTGTATCTCGCACACTCTCTGTATCTCTCACACTCTCTGTATCTCTCACTCACACTCTGTATCTCTCACACACTCTGTATCTCTCACTCTCACTGTATCTCTCACACTCTCTATCTCTCACACTCTCTGTAACTTTCACACTCTGTATCTCACACTCTGTATCTCTCAGACTCTCTGTATCTCTCACACTCTCTGTATCTCTCACTCTCTCTGTATCTCTCACACTCTCTGTATCTCTCACACTCTCTGTATCTCTCACACTCTCTGTATCTCTCACTCTCATTGTATCTCTCACACTCTGTATCTCTCACACTCTCTGTATCTCTCACACTCTCTGTATCTCTCACACTCTCTGTATCTCTCACACTCACTGTATCTGTCACACTCTCTATCTCTCACACTCTCTGTATCTCTCACACTCACTGCATCTCTCACACTCTCTGTATCTCGCACACTCTCTGTATCTCTCACACTCACTGTATCTCTCACACTCACTGTATCTGTCACACTCTCTATCTCTCACACTCTCTGTATATCTCACACTCTCTGTATCTCTCACTCACTCTCCGTATCTCTCACACTCTCTATCTCTCACTCACTGTATCTCTCACACTCTCTGTATCTCTCACACACTCTATATCTCTCACACTCTCTGTATCTCTCACACTCACTGTATATCTCACACTCACTGTATCTCTCACACTCACTCTATCTCGCACACTCTCTGTATCTCTCACACACTCTGTATCTCTCACACTCTGTATCTCTCACTCTCACTGTATCTCTCACACTCTCTATCTCTCACACTCTCTGTATCTCTCACTCTCTGTAACTCTCACACTCTATCTCTCACACTCTCTGTATCTCTCACACTCTCTATCTCTCACACTCACTGTATCTCTCACACTCTCTGTATCTCTCACACTCACTGCATCTCTCACACTCTCTGTATATCTCACACTCTCTGTATCTCTCACTCACTCTCCGTATCTCTCACACTCTCTGTATCTCTCACACTCTCTGTATCTCTCACACTCTCTGTATCTCTCACTCTCACTGTATCTCTCACTCTCACTATCTCTCACATTCTGTATCTCTCACACTCTCTGTATCTCTCACACTCACTGTATCTCTCACACTCTCTATCTCTCACACTCTCTATCTCTCACACTCTCTGTGTCTCTCTCACTCTCTGTGTCTCTCAGACTCACTGTATCTCTCACACTCACTGTATCTCTCACACTCACTGTATCTCTCATACTCTGTGTATCTCTCACACTCTGTATCTCTCTCACCCTCTATCTCTCACTCTCTCTGTATCTCTCACACTCTCTATATCTCTCATACTCTCTGTATCTCTCACTCTCTCTATCTCTCACACACTCTGTATCTCTCACTCTCTCAATCTCACACACTCTGTATCTCTCACACTCTCTGTATCTCTCACACTCTCTGTATCTCTCACACTCTCTGTATCTCTCACACTCTCTGTACCTCTCACTCTCACTGTATCTCTCACACTTTGTATCTCTCACACTCTCTATCTCTCACTCACTGTATCTCTCACACTCTCTGTATCTCTCACACTCTGTATCTCTCACACTCTCTATCTCTCACTCACTGTATCTCTCACACTCTCTGTATCTCTCACTCTCTGTATATCTCACACTCTCTGTATCTCTCACACTCTGTATCTCTCACACTCTCTGTATCTCACACTCTCTGTATCTCTCACACTCTCTGTATCTCTCACACTCTCTGTATCTCTCACACTCTCTGTATCTCTCACACTCTGTATCTCTCACACTCACTGTATCTCTCACACTCACTCTACCTCGCACACTCTCTGTATCTCTCACTCACACTCTGTATCTCTCACACACTCTGTATCTCTCACTCTCACTGTATCTCTCACAGTCTCTATCTCTCACACTCTCTGTATCTCTCACTCTCTGTAACTCTCACACTCTATCTCTCAGACTCTCTGTATCTCTCACACTCTGTATCTCACATTTTCTGTATCTCTCACACTCTCTGTATCTCTCACACTCTCTGTATCTCTCACACTCTCTGTATCTCTCACACTCTCTATCTCTCACACTCTCTGTATCTCTCACACTCACTGCATCTCTCACACTCTCTGTATATCTCACACTCTCTGTATCTCTCACTCACTCTCCGTATCTCTCACACTCTCTATCTCTCACTCACTGTATCTCTCACTCTCTCTGTATCTCTCACACTCTCTGTATCTCTCACACTCTCTGTATCTCTCACACTCTCTGTATCTCTCACTCTCATTGTATCTCTCACACTCTGTATCTCTCACACTCTCTGTATCTCTCACACTCTCTGTATCTCTCACACTCTCTGTATCTCTCACACTCACTGTATCTGTCACACTCTCTATCTCTCACACTCTCTGTATCTCTCACACTCACTGCATCTCTCACACTCTCTGTATCTCGCACACTCTCTGTATCTCTCACACTCACTGTATCTCTCACACTCACTGTATCTGTCACACTCTCTATCTCTCACACTCTCTGTATATCTCACACTCTCTGTATCTCTCACTCACTCTCCGTATCTCTCACACTCTCTATCTCTCACTCACTGTATCTCTCACACTCTCTGTATCTCTCACACACTCTATATCTCTCACACTCTCTGTATCTCTCACACTCACTGTATATCTCACACTCACTGTATCTCTCACACTCACTCTATCTCGCACACTCTCTGTATCTCTCACACACTCTGTATCTCTCACACTCTGTATCTCTCACTCTCACTGTATCTCTCACACTCTCTATCTCTCACACTCTCTGTATCTCTCACTCTCTGTAACTCTCACACTCTATCTCTCACACTCTCTGTATCTCTCACACTCTCTATCTCTCACACTCACTGTATCTCTCACACTCTCTGTATCTCTCACACTCACTGCATCTCTCACACTCTCTGTATATCTCACACTCTCTGTATCTCTCACTCACTCTCCGTATCTCTCACACTCTCTGTATCTCTCACACTCTCTGTATCTCTCACACTCTCTGTATCTCTCACTCTCACTGTATCTCTCACTCTCACTATCTCTCACATTCTGTATCTCTCACACTCTCTGTATCTCTCACACTCACTGTATCTCTCACACTCTCTATCTCTCACACTCTCTATCTCTCACACTCTCTGTGTCTCTCTCACTCTCTGTGTCTCTCAGACTCACTGTATCTCTCACACTCACTGTATCTCTCACACTCACTGTATCTCTCATACTCTGTGTATCTCTCACACTCTGTATCTCTCTCACCCTCTATCTCTCACTCTCTCTGTATCTCTCACACTCTCTATATCTCTCATACTCTCTGTATCTCTCACTCTCTCTATCTCTCACACACTCTGTATCTCTCACTCTCTCAATCTCACACACTCTGTATCTCTCACACTCTCTGTATCTCTCACACTCTCTGTATCTCTCACACTCTCTGTATCTCTCACACTCTCTGTACCTCTCACTCTCACTGTATCTCTCACACTTTGTATCTCTCACACTCTCTATCTCTCACTCACTGTATCTCTCACACTCTCTGTATCTCTCACACTCTGTATCTCTCACACTCTCTATCTCTCACTCACTGTATCTCTCACACTCTCTGTATCTCTCACTCTCTGTATATCTCACACTCTCTGTATCTCTCACACTCTGTATCTCTCACACTCTCTGTATCTCACACTCTCTGTATCTCTCACACTCTCTGTATCTCTCACACTCTCTGTATCTCTCACACTCTCTGTATCTCTCACACTCTGTATCTCTCACACTCACTGTATCTCTCACACTCACTCTACCTCGCACACTCTCTGTATCTCTCACTCACACTCTGTATCTCTCACACACTCTGTATCTCTCACTCTCACTGTATCTCTCACAGTCTCTATCTCTCACACTCTCTGTATCTCTCACTCTCTGTAACTCTCACACTCTATCTCTCAGACTCTCTGTATCTCTCACACTCTGTATCTCACATTTTCTGTATCTCTCACACTCTCTGTATCTCTCACACTCTCTGTATCTCTCACACTCTCTGTATCTCTCACACTCTCTGTATCTCTCACACTCTCTGTATCTCTCTCACTCTCTCTATCTCTCATACTCACTGTATCTCTCACACTCTCTGTATCTCTCACACTCTCTGTATATCACACTCACTGTATCTCTCATTCTCACCGTATCTCTCACACTCTGTATCTCTCACACTCTGTATCTCACATTCTCTGTATCTCTCACACTCTCTGTATCTCTCACACTCTCTATATCTCTCATACTCTCTGTATCTCTCACTCTCTCTATCTCTCACACACTCTGTATCTCTCACTCTCTCTATCTCACACACTCTGTATCTCTCACACTCTCTGTATCTCTCACACTCTCTGTATCTCTCACACTCTCTGTATCTCTCACACTCTCTGTATCTCTCACTGCCACTGTATCTCTCACTCTCACTGTATCTCTCACACTCTGTATCTCTCACACTCACTGTATCTCTCACACTCTCTATCTTTCACACTCTCTGTATCTCTCACACTCACTGCATCTCTCACACTCTCTGTATATCTCACACTCTGTATCTCTCACTCACTCTCCGTATCTCTCACACTCTCTATCTCTCACTCACTGTATCTCTCACACTCTCTGTATCTCTCACACTCTCTGTATCTCTCACACTCTCTGTATCTCTCACACTCTCTGTATCTCACACTCACTCTGTATCTCTCACACTCTCTGTATCTCTCGCACTCTCTGTATATCTCACACTCACTGTATCTCTCACACTCACTGTATCTCTCACACTCTCTGTATCTCTCACACTCTGTATCTCACATTCTCTGTATCTCTCACACTCTCTGTATCTCTCACACTCTCTGCATCTCTCACACTCTGTATCTCTCACATTTTCTGTATCTCTCACACTCTGTATCTCACACTCACTGTATCTCTCACACTCTCTGTATCTCTCACTCTCTGTAACTCTCACACTCTGTATCTCACACTCTGTATCTCTCAGACTCTCTGTATCTCTCACACTCTCTATCTCTCACACTCTCTGTATCTCTTACTCTCACTGTTTCTGTCACTCTCACTATTTCTCACACTCACTGCATCTCTCACACTCACTGCATCTCTCACACTCACTGCATCTCTCACACTCTCTGTATATCTCACACTCTCTGTATCTCTCACACTCTCCGTATCTCTCACACTCTGTATCTCACACTCTCTGTATCTCTCACACTCTCTGTATCTCTTACTCTCACTGTATCTGTCACTCTCACTATTTCACACACTCACTGCATCTCTCACACTCACTGCATCTCTCACTCTCACTGTATCTCTCACACTCTCTATCTCTCACACTCTCTGTATCTCTCACATTCTCTGTATCTCTCACACTCTCTGTATCTCTCACACTCTCTGTATCTCACACTCTCTGTATCTCTCACACTCTGTATCTCACACTCTCTGTATCTCTCACACTCTGTATCTCTCACTCTCTGTAACTCTCACACTCTGTATCTCACACTCTGTATCTCTCAGACTCTCTGTATCTCTCACACACTCTGTATCTCTCACACTCACTGCATCTCTCACACTCACTGCATCTGTCACACTCTCTGTATCTCTCACACTCTCTGTATCTCTCACACTCTCTGTATCTCTCACACTCGCTCTGTATCTCACACTCTCTATCTCTCACACTCACTGTATCTCTCACACTCTCTGCATCTCTCACACTCTCTGTATATCTCACACTCTCTGTATCTCTCACTCACTCTCCGTATCTCTCACACTCTCTATCTCTCACACTCTCTGTATCTCTCACACTCTCTGTATCTCTCAGACTCTCTGTATCTCTCACACTGTCTATCTCTCACACTCTCTGTATCTCTCACTCTCACTGTATCTCTCACACTCTGTATCTCTCACACTCTCTATCTCTCACTCACTGTATCTCTCACACTCTCTGTATCTCTCACACTCTCTGTATCTCTCACTCTCACTGTATCTCTCACACTCTGTATCTCTCACACTCTCTATCTCTCACTCACTGTATCTCTCACACTCTCTGTATCTCTCACACTCTGTATCTCTCACACTCTCTATCTCTCACTCACTGTATCTCTCACACTCTCTGTATCTCTCACACTCTCTGTATATCTCACACTCTCTGTATCTCTCACACTCTGTATCTCTCACACTCTCTGTATCTCACACTCTCTGTATCTCTCACACTCTCTGTATCTCTCACACTCTCTGTATCTCTCACACTCTGTATCTCTCACACTCACTGTATCTCTCACACTCACTCTACCTCGCACACTCTCTGTATCTCTCACTCACACTCTGTATCTCTCACACACTGTATCTCTCATTCTCACCGTATCTCTCACACTCTGTATCTCTCACACTCTGTATCTCACATTCTCTGTATCTCTCACACTCTCTGTATCTCTCACACTCTCTATCTCTCACACTCTCTGTATCTCTCACTCTCTGTAACTCTCACACTCTATCTCTCAGACTCTCTGTATCTCTCACACTCTGTATCTCACATTTTCTGTATCTCTCACACTCTCTGTATCTCTCACACTCTCTGTATCTCTCACACTCTCTGTATCTCTCACACTCTCTGTATCTCTCACTCTCTCTGTATCTCTCTCACTCTCTCTATCTCTCATACTCACTGTATCTCTCACACTCTCTGTATCTCTCACACTCTCTGTATATCACACTCACTGTATCTCTCATTCTCACCGTATCTCTCACACTCTGTATCTCTCACACTCTGTATCTCACATTCTCTGTATCTCTCACACTCTCTGTATCTCTCACACTCTCTGTATCTCTCACACTCTCTATCTCTCACACTCTCTGTATCTCTCACTCTCTGTATCTCACACTCTCTGTATATCTCACACTCTCTGTCTCTCTCACACTCTCTGTATCTCTCACACTCTGTATCTCACACTCTGTATCTCTCAGACTCTCTGTATCTCTCACACTCTCTGTATCTCTCCCACTCTCTGTATCTCTCACTCTCACTGTATCTCTCACTCTCACTATCTCTCACACTCTGTATCTCTCACACTCTCTGTATCTCTCACACTCTCTGTATCTCTCACACTCACTGTATCTTTCACACTCTCTATCTCTCACACTCTCTGTATCTCTCACACTCACTGCATCTCTCACACTCTCTGTATATCTCACACTCTCTGTATCTCTCACTCACTCTCCGTATCTCTCACACTCTCTATCTCTCACTCACTGTATCTCTCACACTCTCTGTATCTCTCACACTCTCTGTATCTCTCACACTCACTGTATCTCGCACACTGTCTGTATCTCTCACACTCTCTGTATCTCTCACACTCACTGTATCTGTCACACTCTCTATCTCTCACACTCTCTGTAACTTTCACACTCTGTATCTCACACTCTGTATCTCTCAGACTCTCTGTATCTCTCACACTCTCTGTATCTCTCACACTCTCTGTATCTCTCACACTCTCTGTATCTCTCACACTCTCTGTATCTCTCACACTCTGTATCTCTCACACTCACTGTATCTCTCACACTCACTCTACCTCGCACACTCTCTGTATCTCTCACTCACACTCTGTATCTCTCACACACTCTGTATCTCTCACTCTCACTGTATCTCTCACAGTCCCTATCTCTCACACTCTCTGTATCTCTCACTCTCTGTAACTCTCACACTCTATCTCTCAGACTCTCTGTATCTCACACTCTGTATCTCACATTTTCTGTATCTCTCACACTCTCTGTATCTCTCACACTCTCTGTATCTCTCACACTCTCTGTATCTCTCTCACTATCTCTATCTCTCATACTCACTGTATCTCTCACACTCTCTGTATCTCTCACACTCTCTGTATATCACACTCACTGTATCTCTCATTCTCACCGTATCTCTCACACTCTGTATCTCTCACACTCTGTATCTCACATTCTCTGTATCTCTCACACTCTCTGTATCTCTCACACTCTCTGTATCTCTCACACTCTCTATCTCTCACACTCTCTGTATCTCTCACTCTCTGTATCTCACACTCTCTGTATATCTCACACTCTCTGTATCTCTCACACTCTCTGTATCTCTCACACTCTGTATCTCACACTCTGTATCTCTCAGACTCTCTGTATCTCTCACACTCTCTGTATCTCTCCCACTCTCTGTATCTCTCACTCTCACTGTATCTCTCACTCTCACTATCTCTCACACTCTGTATCTCTCACACTCTCTGTATCTCTCACACTCTCTGTATCTCTCACACTCACTGTATCTCTCACACTCTCTATCTCTCACACTCTCTGTATCTCTCACACTCACTGCATCTCTCACACTCTCTGTATATCTCACACTCTCTGTATCTCTCACTCACTCTCCGTATCTCTCACACTCTCTATCTCTCACTCACTGTATCTCTCACACTCTCTGTATCTCTCACACTCTCTGTATCTCTCACACTCACTGTATCTCGCACACTCTCTGTATCTCTCACACTCTCTGTATCTCTCACACTCACTGTATCTGTCACACTCTCTATCTCTCACACTCTCTGTAACTTTCACACTCTGTATCTCACACTCTGTATCTCTCAGACTCTCTGTATCTCTCACACTCTCTGTATCTCTCACACTCTCTGTATCTCTCACTCTCATTGTATCTCTCACACTCTGTATCTCTCACACTCTCTGTATCTCTCACACTCTCTGTATCTCTCACACTCTCTGTATCTCTCACACTCACTGTATCTGTCACACTCTCTATCTCTCACACTCTCTGTATCTCTCACACTCACTGCATCTCTCACACTCTCTGTATCTCTCACACTCTCTGTATCTCTCACACTCTCTGTATCTCTCACACTCACTGTATCTGTCACACTCTCTATCTCTCACACTCTGTATATCTCACACTCTCTGTATCTCTCACTCACTCTCCGTATCTCTCACACTCTCTATCTCACTCACTGTATCTCTCACACTCTCTGTATCTCTCACACACTCTATATCTCTCACACTCTCTGTATCTCTCACACTCACTGTATATCTCACACTCACTGTATCTCTCACACTCACTCTATCTCGCACACTCTCTGTATCTCTCATTCACACTCTGTATCTCTCACACACTCTGTATCTCTCACACTCTGTATCTCTCACTCTCACTGTATCTCTCACACTCTCTATCTCTCACACTGTCTGTATCTCTCACTCTCTGTAACTCTCACACTCTATCTCTCACACTCTCTGTATCTCTCACACTCTCTATCTCTCACACTCACTGTATCTCTCACACTCTCTGTATCTCTCACACTCACTGCATCTCTCACACTCTCTGTATATCTCACACTCTCTGTATCTCTCACTCACTCTCCGTATCTCTCACACTCTCTATCTCTCACTCACTGTATCTCTCACACTCTCTGTATCTCTCACACTCTCTGTATCTCTCACACTCTCTGTATCTCTCACTCTCACTGTATCTCTCACTCTCACTATCTCTCACATTCTTTATCTCTCACACTCTCTGTATCTCTCACACTCTCTGTATCTCTCACACTCTCTGTATCTCTCACACTCACTGTATCTCTCACACTCTCTATCTCTCACACTCTCTATCTCTCACACTCTCTGTGTCTCTCTCACTCTCTGTGTCTCTCAGACTCACTGTATCTCTCACACTCACTGTATCTCTCACACTCACTGTATCTCTCACACTCTGTATCTCTCTCACCCTCTATCTCTCACTCTCTCTGTATCTCTCACACTCTCTATATCTCTCATACTCTCTGTATCTCTCACTCTCTCTATCTCTCACACACTCTGTATCTCTCACTCTCTCTATCTCACACACTCTGTATCTCTCACACTCTCTGTCTCTCACACTCTCTGTATCTCTCACACTCTCTGTATCTCTCACACTCTCTGTATCTCTCACTGCCACTGTATCTCTCACTCTCACTGTATCTCTCACACTCTGTATCTCTCACACTCACTGTATCTCTCACACTCTCTATCTTTCACACTCTGTATCTCTCACACTCAATGCATCTCTCACACTCTCTGTATATCTCACACTCTCTGTATCTCTCACACTCTCTGTATCTCTCACACTCTCTGCATCTCTCACACTCTGTATCTCTCACATTTTCTGTATCTCTCACACTCTGTATCTCACACTCACTGTATCTCTCACACTCTCTGTATCTCTCACTCTCTGTAACTCTCACACTCTGTATCTCACACTCTGTATCTCTCAGACTCTCTGTATCTCTCACACTCTCTGTATCTCTCACACTCTCTGTATCTCTTACTCTCACTGTTTCTGTCACTCTCACTATTTCTCACACTCACTGCATCTCTCACACTCACTGCATCTCTCACACTCACTGCATCTCTCACACTCTCTGTATATCTCACACTCTCTGTATCTCTCACACTCTCCGTATCTCTCACACTCTCTGTATCTCACACTCTCTGTATCTCTCACACTCTGTATCTCACACTCTCTGTATCTCTCACACTCTCTGTATCTCTTACTCTCACTGTATCTGTCACTCTCACTATTTCTCACACTCACTGCATCTCTCACACTCACTGCATCTCTCACTCTCACTGTATCTCTCACACTCTCTATCTCTCACACTCTCTGTATCTCTCACATTCTCTGTATCTCTCACACTCTCTGTATCTCTCACACTCTCTGTATCTCACACTCTCTGTATCTCTCACACTCTGTATCTCACACTCTCTGTATCTCTCACACTCTCTGTATCTCTCACACTCTGTATCTCTCACTCTCTGTAACTCTCACACTCTGTATCTCACACTCTGTATCTCTCAGACTCTCTGTATCTCTCACACACTCTGTATCTCTCACACTCACTGCATCTCTCACACTCACTGCATCTCTCACACTCTCTGTATCTCTCACACTCTCTGTATCTCTCACACTCTCTGTATCTCACACTCGCTCTGTATCTCACACTCTCTATCTCTCACACTCACTGTATCTCTCACACTCTCTGCATCTCTCACACTCTCTGTATATCTCACACTCTCTGTATCTCTCACTCACTCTCCGTATCTCTCACACTCTCTATCTCTCACACTCTCTGTATCTCTCACACTCTCTGTATCTCTCAGACTCTCTGTATCTCTCACACTGTCTATCTCTCACACTCTCTGTATCTCTCACTCTCACTGTATCTCTCACACTCTGTATCTCTCACACTCTCTATCTCTCACTCACTGTATCTCTCACACTCTCTGTATCTCTCACACTCTCTGTATCTCTCACTCTCACTGTATCTCTCACACTCTGTATCTCTCACACTCTCTATCTCTCACTCACTGTATCTCTCACACTCTCTGTATCTCTCACACTCTGTATCTCTCACACTCTCTATCTCTCACTCACTGTATCTCTCACACTCTCTGTATCTCTCACACTCTCTGTATAACTCACACTCTCTGTATCTCTCACACTCTGTATCTCTCACACTCTCTGTATCTCACACTCTCTGTATCTCTCACACTCTCTGTATCTCTCACACTCTCTGTATCTCTCACACTCTGTATCTCTCACACTCACTGTATCTCTCACACTCACTCTACCTCGCACACTCTCTGTATCTCTCACTCACACTCTGTATCTCTCACACACTCTGTATCTCTCACTCTCACTGTATCTCTCACAGTCTCTATCTCTCACACTCTCTGTATCTCTCACTCTCTGTAACTCTCACACTCTATCTCTCAGACTCTCTGTATCTCTCACACTCTATCTCACATTTTCTGTATCTCTCACACTCTCTGTATCTCTCACACTCTCTGTATCTCTCACACTCTCTGTATCTCTCACACTCTCTGTATCTCTCTCACTCTCTCTATCTCTCACACTCACTGTATCTCTCACACTCTCTGTATCTCTCAAACTCTCTGTATATCACACTCACTGTATCTCTCATTCTCACCGTATCTCTCACACTCTGTATCTCTCACACTCTGTATCTCACATTCTCTGTATCTCTCACACTCTCTGTATCTCTCACACTCTCTGTATCTCTCACACTCTCTATCTCTCACACTCTCTGTATCTCTCACTCTCTGTATCTCACACTCTCTGTATATCTCACACTCTCTGTATCTCTCACACTCTCTGTATCTCTCACACTCTGTATCTCACACTCTGTATCTCTCACTCACACTCTGTATCTCTCACACACTCTGTATCTCTCACTCTCACTGTATCTCTCACACTCTCTATCTCTCACACTCTCTGTAACTTTCACACTCTGTATCTCACACTCTATCTCTCAGACTCTCTGTATCTCTCACACTCTCTGTATCTCTCACACTCTCTGTATCTCTCACTCTCATTGTATCTCTCACACTCTGTATCTCTCACACTCTCTGTATCTCTCACACTCTCTGTATCTCTCACACTCTCTGTATCTCTCACACTCACTGTATCTGTCACACTCTCTATCTCTCACACTCTCTGTATCTCTCACACTCACTGCATCTCTCACCCTCTCTGTATCTCTCACACTCTCTGTATCTCTCATATTCTCTGTATCTCTCACACTCACTGTATCTGTCACACTCTCTATCTCTCACAGTCTCTGTATATCTCACACTCTCTGTATCTCTCACTCACTCTCCGTATCTCTCACACTCTCTATCTCTCACTCACTGTATCTCTCACACTCTCTGTATCTCTCACACACTCTATATCTCTCACACTCTCTGTATCTCTCACACTCACTGTATATCTCACACTCACTGTATCTCTCACACTCACTCTATCTCGCACACTCTCTGTATCTCTCACTCACACTCTGTATCTCTCACACACTCTGTATCTCTCACACTCTGTATCTCTCACTCTCACTGTATCTCTCACACTCTCTATCTCTCACACTCTCTGTATCTCTCACACTCTGTATCTCTCACACTCTGTATCTCTCACTCTCACTGTATCTCTCACACTCTCTATCTCTCACACTTTCTATCTCTCACTCTCTGTATCTCTCACTCTCTGTAACTCTCACACTCTATCTCTCACACTCTCTGTATCTCTCACACTCTCTATCTCTCACACTCACTGTATCTCTCACACTCTCTGTATCTCTCACACTCACTGCATCTCTCACACTCTCTGTATATCTCACACTCTCTGTATCTCTCACTCACTCTCCGTATCTCTCACACTCTCTGTATCTCTCACACACTCTCTATCTCTCACTCACTGTATCTCTCACTCTCACTGTATCTCTCACTCTCACTATCTCTCACATTCTGTATCTCTCACACTCTCTGTATCTCTCACACTCTCTGTATCTCTCACACTCACTGTATCTCTCACACTCACTGTATCTCTCACACCCTCTATCTCTCACACTCTCTATCTCTCACACTCTCTGTGTCTCTCTCACTCTCTGTGTCTCTCAGACTCACTGTATCTCTCACACTCACTGTATCTCTCACACTCACTGTATCTCTCATACTCTGTGTATCTCTCACACTCTGTATCTCTCTCACCCTCTATCTCTCACTCTCTCTGTATCTCTCACACTCTCTATATCTCTCATACTCTCTGTATCTCTCACTCTCTCTATCTCTCACACACTCTGTATCTCTCACTCTCTCTATCTCACACACTCTGTATCTCTCACACTCTGTATCTCTCACACTCACTGTGTCTCTCACACTCTGTGTCTCTCTCACTCTGTATCTCTCACACTCTGTATCTCTCACACTCTGTATCTCACATTCTCTGTATCTCTCACACTCTCTGTATCTCTCACACTCTCTGTATCTCTCACACTCTCTGTTTCTCTCACACTCTCTGTATCTCTCACACTCTCTGTAACTCTCACACTCTCTGTATCTCTCACACTCTCTGTATCTCTCACACTCTCTGTATCTCTCACACTCACTGTATCTCTCACACTCACTGTATCTCTCACACTCTATCTCTCACACTCTCTGTATCTCTCACACTCACTGCATCTCTCACACTCTCTGTATCTCTCACACTCACTGTATCTCTCACACTCACTGTATCTCTCACACTCACTGTATCTCTCACACTCTATCTCTCACACTCTCTGTATCTCTCACTCTCACTGTATCTCTCACACTCACTGCATCTCTCACACTCTCTGTATATCTCACACTCCCTGTATCTCTCACTCACTCTCACTATCTCTCACATTCTGTATCTCTCACACTCTCTGTATCTCTCACACTCTCTGTATCTCTCACACTCACTGTATCTCTCACACTCACTGTATCTCTCACACCCTCTATCTCTCACACTCTCTATCTCTCACACTCTCTGTGTCTCTCTCACTCTCTGTGTCTCTCAGACTCACTGTATCTCTCACACTCACTGTATCTCTCACACTCACTGTATCTCTCATACTCTGTGTATCTCTCACACTCTGTATCTCTCTCACCCTCTATCTCTCACTCTCTCTGTATCTCTCACACTCTCTATATCTCTCATACTCTCTGTATCTCTCACTCTCTCTATCTCTCACACACTCTGTATCTCTCACTCTCTCTATCTCACACACTCTGTATCTCTCACACTCTGTATCTCTCACACTCACTGTGTCTCTCACACTCTGTGTCTCTCTCACTCTGTATCTCTCACACTCTGTATCTCTCACACTCTGTATCTCACATTCTCTGTATCTCTCACACTCTCTGTATCTCTCACACTCTCTGTATCTCTCACACTCTCTGTTTCTCTCACACTCTCTGTATCTCTCACACTCTCTGTAACTCTCACACTCTCTGTATCTCTCACACTCTCTGTATCTCTCACACTCACTGTATCTCTCACACTCACTGTATCTCTCACACTCTATCTCTCACACTCTATCTCTCACACTCTCTGTATCTCTCACACTCACTGCATCTCTCACACTCTCTGTATCTCTCACACTCTCTATCTCTCACACTCTCTGTATCTCTCACACTCTGTATCTCTCACACTCTGTATCTCTCACTCTCACTGTATCTCTCACACTCTCTATCTCTCACACTTTCTATCTCTCACTCTCTGTATCTCTCACTCTCTGTAACTCTCACACTCTATCTCTCACACTCTCTGTATCTCTCACACTCTCTATCTCTCACACTCACTGTATCTCTCACACTCTCTGTATCTCTCACACTCACTGCATCTCTCACACTCTCTGTATATCTCACACTCTCTGTATCTCTCACTCACTCTCCGTATCTCTCACACTCTCTGTATCTCTCACACACTCTCTATCTCTCACTCACTGTATCTCTCACTCTCACTGTATCTCTCACTCTCACTATCTCTCACATTCTGTATCTCTCACACTCTCTGTATCTCTCACACTCTCTGTATCTCTCACACTCACTGTATCTCTCACACTCACTGTATCTCTCACACCCTCTATCTCTCACACTCTCTATCTCTCACACTCTCTGTGTCTCTCTCACTCTCTGTGTCTCTCAGACTCACTGTATCTCTCACACTCACTGTATCTCTCACACTCACTGTATCTCTCATACTCTGTGTATCTCTCACACTCTGTATCTCTCTCACCCTCTATCTCTCACTCTCTCTGTATCTCTCACACTCTCTATATCTCTCATACTCTCTGTATCTCTCACTCTCTCTATCTCTCACACACTCTGTATCTCTCACTCTCTCTATCTCACACACTCTGTATCTCTCACACTCTGTATCTCTCACACTCACTGTGTCTCTCACACTCTGTGTCTCTCTCACTCTGTATCTCTCACACTCTGTATCTCTCACACTCTGTATCTCACATTCTCTGTATCTCTCACACTCTCTGTATCTCTCACACTCTCTGTATCTCTCACACTCTCTGTTTCTCTCACACTCTCTGTATCTCTCACACTCTCTGTAACTCTCACACTCTCTGTATCTCTCACACTCTCTGTATCTCTCACACTCTCTGTATCTCTCACACTCACTGTATCTCTCACACTCACTGTATCTCTCACACTCTATCTCTCACACTCTCTGTATCTCTCACACTCACTGCATCTCTCACACTCTCTGTATCTCTCACACTCACTGTATCTCTCACACTCACTGTATCTCTCACACTCACTGTATCTCTCACACTCTATCTCTCACACTCTCTGTATCTCTCACTCTCACTGTATCTCTCACACTCACTGCATCTCTCACACTCTCTGTATATCTCACACTCCCTGTATCTCTCACTCACTCTCACTATCTCTCACATTCTGTATCTCTCACACTCTCTGTATCTCTCACACTCTCTGTATCTCTCACACTCACTGTATCTCTCACACTCACTGTATCTCTCACACCCTCTATCTCTCACACTCTCTATCTCTCACACTCTCTGTGTCTCTCTCACTCTCTGTGTCTCTCAGACTCACTGTATCTCTCACACTCACTGTATCTCTCACACTCACTGTATCTCTCATACTCTGTGTATCTCTCACACTCTGTATCTCTCTCACCCTCTATCTCTCACTCTCTCTGTATCTCTCACACTCTCTATATCTCTCATACTCTCTGTATCTCTCACTCTCTCTATCTCTCACACACTCTGTATCTCTCACTCTCTCTATCTCACACACTCTGTATCTCTCACACTCTGTATCTCTCACACTCACTGTGTCTCTCACACTCTGTGTCTCTCTCACTCTGTATCTCTCACACTCTGTATCTCTCACACTCTGTATCTCACATTCTCTGTATCTCTCACACTCTCTGTATCTCTCACACTCTCTGTATCTCTCACACTCTCTGTTTCTCTCACACTCTCTGTATCTCTCACACTCTCTGTAACTCTCACACTCTCTGTATCTCTCACACTCTCTGTATCTCTCACACTCTCTGTATCTCTCACACTCACTGTATCTCTCACACTCACTGTATCTCTCACACTCTATCTCTCACACTCTCTGTATCTCTCACACTCACTGCATCTCTCACACTCTCTGTATCTCTCACACTCACTGTATCTCTCACACTCACTGTATCTCTCACACTCACTGTATCTCTCACACTCTATCTCTCACACTCTCTGTATCTCTCACTCTCACTGTATCTCTCACACTCACTGCATCTCTCACACTCTCTGTATATCTCACACTCCCTGTATCTCTCACTCACTCTCCGTATCTCTCACACTCTCTATCTCTCACTCACTGTATCTCTCACACTCTCTGTATCTCTCACACTCAGTGTATCTCGCACACTCTCTGTATCTCTCACGCTCTCTGTATCTCTCACTCACACTCTGTATCTCTGACACACTCTGTATCTCTCACTATCACTGTATCTCTCACACTCTCAATCTCTCACACTCTCTGTATCTCTCACACTCTCTGTATCTCTCACACTCTCTGTATCTCACACTCTCTGTATCTCACACTTTGTATCTCTCACACTCTCTGTATCTCTCACTCTCTGTATCTCTCACACTCTCTGTATCTCTCACACTCACTGTATCTCTCACACTCTCTGTATCTCTCACACTCTGTATCTCACATTCTCTGTATCTCTCACACTCTCTGAATCTCTCACACTCTCTGTATCTCTCACACTCTCTGTATCTCTCACACTCTCTGTATCTCTCACACTCTCTGTATCTCTCACACTCTCTGGATCTCTCACACTCTCTGGATCTCTCACACTCTATCTCACACTCTCTGTATCTCTCACACTCTCTGTATCTCTCAAACTCTCTGTATCTCTCACACTCTCTGTATCTCTCACTCTCTGTAACTCTCACACTCTCTATCTCACACTCTCTTTATCGCTCAGACTCTCTGTATCTCTCACATTCTCTGTATCTCTCACACTCTCTGTATCTCTCACTCTCACTGTATCTCTCACTCTCACTGTATCTCTCACACTCTGTATCTCTCACACTCTCTGTATCTCTCACACTCTCTGTATCTCTCACACTCTCTGTATCTCTCACATTCTCTGTATCTCTCACACTCTCTGTATCTCTCACACTCTCTGTATCTCTCACACTCTCTGTATCTCTCACTCTCTGTAACTCTCACACTCTCTATCTCACACTCTCTTTATCGCTCAGACTCTCTGTATCTCTCACACTCTCTGTATCTCTCACACTCTCTGTATCTCTCACTCTCACTGTATCTCTCACTCTCACTGTATCTCTCACACTCTGTATCTCTCACACACTCTGTATCTCTCAATCTCACTGTATCTCTCACACTCTCTGTGTCTCTCACACTCTGTATCTCACATTCTCTGTATCTCTCACACTCTCTGTATCTCTCACACTCTCTGTATCTCTCACACTCTCTGCATCTCTCACATTCTCTGTATCTCTCACACTCTCTGCTTCTCTCACACTCTCTGCATCTCTCACACTCGCTGTATCTCTCTATCTCTCACACTCGCTATCTCTCACACTCTCTGTATCTCTCACACTCACTGCATCTCTCACACTCTCTGTATATCTCACACTCTCTGTATCTCACACTCTCTGTATCTCACACTTTGTATCTCTCACACTCTCTGTATCTCTCTCACTCTATCTCTCACACTCACTGTATCTCTCACACTCTCTGTATCTCTCACACTCTCTGTATATCTCACACTCACTGTATCTCTCACACTCTCTGTATCTCTCACACTCTGTATCTCACATTCTCTGTATCTCTCACACTCTCTGTATCTCTCACACTCTCTGTATCTCTCACTCTCACTGTATCTCTCACTCTCACTGTATCTCTCACACTCTGTATCTCTCACACTCTCTGTATCTCTCACACTCACTGTATCTCTCACACTCTCTGTATCTCTCACTCTCACTGTATCTCTCACACTCTGTATCTCTCACACTCTCTGTATCTCTCACACTCTCTGTATCTCTCACACTCTCTGTATCTCTCACACTCTCTGTATCTCTCACACTCACTGTATCTCTCACACTCTATCTCTCACACTCTCTGTATCTCTCACACTCACTGCATCTCTCACACTCTCTGTATATCTCACACTCTCTGTATCTCTCACTCACTCTCCGTATCTCTCACACTCTCTATCTCTCACTCACTGTATCTCGCACACTCTCTGTATATCTCACACTCACTGTATCTCTCACTCACTGTATCTCTCACACTCTCTGTATCTCTCACACTCTGTATCTCACATTCTCTGTATCTCTCACACTCTCTGTATCTCTCACACTCTCTGTATCTCTCACACTCTCTGTATCTCTCACACTCTGTAACTCACACCATCTGTATCTCTCACACTCTGTATCTCTCACTCTCTGTAACTCTCACACTCTGTATCTCACACTCTCTGTATCTCTCAGAATCTCTGTATCTCTCACACTCTCTGTAACTCTCACACTCTCTGTATCTCTCACTCTCACTGTATTTCTCACTCTCACTGTATTACTCACTCTCACTATATCTCTCACACTCTGTATCTCTCACACTCTCTGTATCTCTCACACTCTCTGTATCTCTCACACTCTCTGTATCTCTCACACTCACTGTATCTCTCACACTCTCTATCTCTCACACTCTCTGTATCTCTCACACTCTCTGTATCTCTCACACTCTCTATCTCTCACTCTCACTGTATCTCTCACACTCTGTATCTCTCACACTCTCTGTATCTCTCACACTCTCTGTATATCTCACACACTCTGTATCTCTCACTCTCTGTATCTCTCACACTCACTGTATCTCTCACACTCTCTGTATCTCTCACACTCTCTGTATCTCTCACACTCTCTGTATCTCTCACACTCTCTGTATCTCTCACACTCTGTATCTCTCACTCACTGTATCTCTCACACTCACTGTATCTCTCACACTCTCTGTATCTCTCACTCACTCTCTGTATCTCTCACACTCTATCTCTCACTCACTGTATCTCTCACACTCTCTGTTACTCTCGCACTCTCTGTATCTCTCACACTCACTGTATCTCGCACACTCTGTATCTCTCACACTCTGTATCTCTCACTCGCACTCTGTATCTCCACACACTCTGTATCTCTCAATCTCACTGTATCTCCAACACTCTCTGTGTCTCTCACACTCTGTATCTCACATTCTCTGTATCTCTCACACTCTCTGTATCTCTCACACTCTCTGTATCTCTCATACTCTCTGTATCTCTCACACTCTCTGTATCTCTCAGACTCTGTATCTCACACTCTCTGTATCTCTCACACTCTCTGTATCTCTCACAGTCTCTGTATCTCTCACACTCTCTGTAACTCTCACACTCTGTATCTCACACTCTCTGTATCTCTCAGACTCTCTGTATCTCTCACACTCTCTGTATCTCTCACACTCTCTGTATCTCTCACATTCTCTGTATCTCTCACACTCTCTGTATATCTCACACTCACTATATCTCTCACACTCACTATATCTCTCACACTCTCTGCATCTCTCACACTCACTGTATCTCTCTCACTCTCTGTATATCTCACACTATCTGTATCTCTCACTCACTCTCCGTATCTCTCACTCTCTCTATCTCTCACTCACTGTAACTCTCACACTCTCTGTATCTCTCACACTCTCTGTATCTCTCACACTCTCTATCTCTCACACTCTCTGTATCTCTCACACTCTCTGTATCTCTCACACTCACTGTATCTCGCACACTCTCTGTATCTCTCACACTCTCTGTATCTCTCACTCACACTCTGTATCTCTCACACACTCTGTATCTCACACTCTCACTGTATCTCTCACACTCTCTATCTCGCACACTCTCTGTATCTCACACTCACTGTATTTCTCACACTCTCTGTATCTCTCACTCTCCGTATCTCTCACACTCTGTATCTCTCACACTCTCTGTATCTCTCACACTCTCTGTATCTCTCACACTCTGTATCTCTCACACTCTGTTTCTCACACTCTCACTGTATCTCTCACACTTTGTATCTCTCACACTCTCTGTATCTCTCACTCTCTGTAACTCTCACACTCTATCTCACACTCTCTGTATCTCTCAGACTCTCTGTATCTCTCACACTCTCTGTAACTCTCACACTCTCTGTATCTCTCACACTCTCTGTATCTCTCACACTCTCTGTATCTCTCACAATCACTGTATCTCTCACACTCTCTATCTCTCACACTCTCTGTATCTCTCACACTCACTGCATCTCTCACACTCACTGTATATCTCACACTCTCTGTATCTCTCACTCACTCTCCGTATCTCTCACACTCTCTATCTCTCACTCACTGTATCTCACACACTCTCTGTGTCTCTCACACTCTCTGTATCTCTCACACTCTCTGTATCTCGCACACTCTCTGTATCTCTCACGCTCTCTGTATCTCTCACTCACACTCTGTATCTCTCACACAGTCTGTATCTCTCACTATCACTCTATCTCTCACACTCTCTCTATCTCTCACACTCTCTGTATCTCTCACACTCTCTGTATCTCACACTCTCTGTATCTCACACTTTGTATCTCTCACACTCTCTGTATCTCTCACACTCTCTGTATCTCTCACACTCTCTGTATATCTCACACACTCTGTATCTCTCACTCTCTGTATCTCTCACACTCACTGTATCTCTCACACTCTCTGTATCTCTCACACTCTCTGTATCTCTCACACTCTCTGTATCTCTCACACTCTCTGTATCTCTCACACTCTGTATCTCTCACTCACTGTATCTCTCACACTCACTGTATCTCTCACACTCTCTGTATCTCTCACTCACTCTCTGTATCTCTCACACTCTATCTCTCACTCACTGTATCTCTCACACTCTCTGTAACTCTCGCACTCTCTGTATCTCTCACACTCACTGTATCTCGCACACTCTGTATCTCTCACACTCTGTATCTCTCACTCGCACTCTGTATCTCCACACACTCTGTATCTCTCAATCTCACTGTATCTCCAACACTCTCTGTGTCTCTCACACTCTGTATCTCACATTCTCTGTATCTCTCACACTCTCTGTATCTCTCACACTCTCTGTATCTCTCAGACTCTGTATCTCACACTCTCTGTATCTCTCACACTCTCTGTATCTCTCACAGTCTCTGTATCTCTCACACTCTCTGTAACTCTCACACTCTGTATCTCACACTCTCTGTATCTCTCAGACTCTCTGTATCTCTCACACTCTCTGTATCTCTCACACTCTCTGTATCTCTCACACTCTCTGTATCTCTCACACTCTCTGTATCTCTCACACTCTCTGTATATCTCACACTCACTATATCTCTCACACTCACTATATCTCTCACACTCTCTGCATCTCTCACACTCACTGTATCTCTCTCACTCTCTGTATATCTCACACTATCTGTATCTCTCACTCACTCTCCGTATCTCTCACTCTCTCTATCTCTCACTCACTGTAACTCTCACACTCTCTGTATCTCTCACACTCTCTGTATCTCTCACACTCTCTATCTCTCACACTCTCTGTATCTCTCACACTCTCTGTATCTCTCACACTCACTGTATCTCGCACACTCTCTGTATCTCTCACACTCTCTGTATCTCTCACTCACACTCTGTATCTCTCACACACTCTGTATCTCTCACTCTCACTGTATCTCTCACACTCTCTATCTCGCACACTCTCTGTATCTCACACTCACTGTATTTCTCACACTCTCTGTATCTCTCACTCTCCGTATCTCTCACACTCTGTATCTCTCACACTCTCTGTATCTCTCACACTCTCTGTATCTCTCACACTCTGTATCTCTCACACTCTGTTTCTCACACTCTCACTGTATCTCTCACACTTTGTATCTCTCACACTCTCTGTATCTCTCACTCTCTGTAACTCTCACACTCTATCTCACACTCTCTGTATCTCTCAGACTCTCTGTATCTCTCACACTCTCTGTAACTCTCACACTCTCTGTATCTCTCACACTCTCTGTATCTCTCACACTCTCTGTATCTCTCACAATCACTGTATCTCTCACACTCTCTATCTCTCACACTCTCTGTATCTCTCACACTCACTGCATCTCTCACACTCACTGTATATCTCACACTCTCTGTATCTCTCACTCACTCTCCGTATCTCTCACACTCTCTATCTCTCACTCACTGTATCTCACACACTCTCTGTGTCTCTCACACTCTCTGTATCTCTCACACTCTCTGTATCTCGCACACTCTCTGTATCTCTCACGCTCTCTGTATCTCTCACTCACACTCTGTATCTCTCACACAGTCTGTATCTCTCACTATCACTCTATCTCTCACTCTCTCTATCTCTCACACTCTCTGTATCTCTCACACTCTCTGTATCTCACACTCTCTGTATCTCACACTTTGTATCTCTCACACTCTCTGTATCTCTCACACTCTCTGTATCTCTCACACTCACTGTATCTCTGACACTCTCTGTATCTCTCACACTCTGTCTCTCACATTCTCTGTATCTCTCACACTCTCTGAATCTCTCACACTCTCTGTATCTCTCACACTCTCTGTATCTCTCACACTCTCTGTATCTCTCACACTCTCTGTTTCTCTCACACTCTCTGGATCTCTCACACTCTCTGGATCTCTCACACTCTATCTCACACTCTCTGTATCTCTCACACTCTCTGTATCTCTCACACTCTCTGTATCTCTCACTCTCTGTAACTCTCACACTCTGTATCTCACACTCTCTTTATCGCTCAGACTCTCTGTATCTCTCACACTCTCTGTATCTCTCACACTCTCTGGATCTCTCACTCTCACTGTATCTCTCACTCTCACTGTATCTCTCACACTCTGTATCTCTCACACTCTCTGTATCTCTCACACTCTCTGTATCTCTCACATTCTCTGTATCTCTCACACTCTCTGCATCTCTCACACTCTCTGCATCTCTCACACTCGCTGTATCTCTCTATCTCTCACACTCGCTATCTCTCACACTCTCTGTATCTCTCACACTCACTGCATCTCTCACACTCTCTGTATATCTCACACTCTCTGTATCTCACACTCTCTGTATCTCACACTTTGTATCTCTCACACTCACTGTATCTCTCACACTCTCTGTATCTCTCACACTCTCTGTATATCTCACACTCACTGTATCTCTCACACTCTCTGTATCTCTCACACTCTGTATCTCACACTCTCTGTATCTCTCACACTCTCTGTATCTCTCACACTCTCTGTATCTCTCACACTCTCTGTATCTCTCACACTCTCTGTATCTCTCACACTCTCTATCTCTCACTCTCTGTAACTCTCACACTCTGTATCTCACACTCTCTTTATCGCTCAGACTCTCTGTATCTCTCACACTCTCTGTATCTCTCACTCTCACTGTATCTCTCACTCTCACTGTATCTCTCACACTCTGTATCTCTCACACTCTCTGTATCTCTCACACTCTCTGTATCTCTCACTCTCACTGTATCTCTCACACTCACTGTATCTCTCACACTCTCTATCTCTCACACGCTCTGTATCTCTCACACTCACTGCATCTCTCACACTCTCTGTATCTCTCACACTCACTGTATCTCTCACACTCTCTGTATCTCTCACACTCTGCATCTCTCACATTCTCTGTATCTCTCACACTCTCTGCATCTCTCACACTCTCTGCATCTCTCACACTCGCTGTATCTCTCTATCTCTCACACTCGCTATCTCTCACACTCTCTGTATCTCTCACACTCACTGCATCTCTCACACTCTCTGTATATCTCACACTCTCTGTATCTCACACTCTCTGTATCTCACACTTTGTATCTCTCACACTCTCTGTATCTCTCTCACTCTATCTCTCACACTCACTGTATCTCTCACACTCTCTGTATCTCTCACACTCTCTGTATATCTCACACTCACTGTATCTCTCACACTCTCTGTATCTCTCACACTCTGTATCTCACATTCTCTGTATCTCTCACACTCTCTGTATCTCTCACACTCTCTGTATCTCTCACTCTCACTGTATCTCTCACTCTCACTGTATCTCTCACACTCTGTATCTCTCACACTCTCTGTATCTCTCACACTCACTGTATCTCTCACACTCTCTGTATCTCTCACTCTCACTGTATCTCTCACACTCTGTATCTCTCACACTCTCTGTATCTCTCACACTCTCTATCTCTCACACTCTCTGTATCTCTCACACTCTCTGTATCTCTCACACTCACTGTATCTCTCACACTCTCTATCTCTCACACTCTCTGTATCTCTCACACTCACTGCATCTCTCACACTCTCTGTATATCTCACACTCTCTGTATCTCTCACTCACTCTCCGTATCTCTCACACTCTCTATCTCTCACTCACTGTATCTCGCACACTCTCTGTATATCTCACACTCACTGTATCTCTCACTCACTGTATCTCTCACACTCTCTGTATCTCTCACACTCTGTATCTCACATTCTCTGTATCTCTCACACTCTCTGTATCTCTCACACTCTCTGTATCTCTCACACTCTGTAACTCACACCATCTGTATCTCTCACACTCTGTATCTCTCACTCTCTGTAACTCTCACACTCTGTATCTCACACTCTCTGTATCTCTCAGAATCTCTGTATCTCTCACACTCTCTGTAACTCTCACACTCTCTGTATCTCTCACTCTCACTGTATTTCTCACTCTCACTGTATTACTCACTCTCACTATATCTCTCACACTCTCTGTATCTCTCACACTCTCTGTATCTCTCACACTCTCTATCTCTCACTCTCACTGTATCTCTCACACTCTGTATCTCTCACACTCTCTGTATCTCTCACACTCTCTGTATATCTCACACACTCTGTATCTCTCACTCTCTGTATCTCTCACACTCACTGTATCTCTCACACTCTCTGTATCTCTCACACTCTCTGTATCTCTCACACTCTGTATCTCTCACTCACTGTATCTCTCACACTCACTGTATCTCTCACACTCTCTGTATCTCTCACTCACTCTCTGTATCTCTCACACTCTATCTCTCACTCACTGTATCTCTCACACTCTCTGTAACTCTCGCACTCTCTGTATCTCTCACACTCACTGTATCTCGCACACTCTGTATCTCTCACACTCTGTATCTCTCACTCGCACTCTGTATCTCCACACACTCTGTATCTCTCAATCTCACTGTATCTCCAACACTCTCTGTGTCTCTCACACTCTGTATCTCACATTCTCTGTATCTCTCACACTCTCTGTATCTCTCACACTCTCTGTATCTCTCATACTCTCTGTATCTCTCACACTCTCTGTATCTCTCAGACTCTGTATCTCACACTCTCTGTATCTCTCACACTCTCTGTATCTCTCACAGTCTCTGTATCTCTCACACTCTCTGTAACTCTCACACTCTGTATCTCACACTCTCTGTATCTCTCAGACTCTCTGTATCTCTCACACTCTCTGTATCTCTCACACTCTCTGTATCTCTCACACTCTCTGTATCTCTCACACTCTCTGTATATCTCACACTCACTATATCTCTCACACTCACTATATCTCTCACACTCTCTGCATCTCTCACACTCACTGTATCTCTCTCACTCTCTGTATATCTCACACTATCTGTATCTCTCACTCACTCTCCGTATCTCTCACTCTCTCTATCTCTCACTCACTGTAACTCTCACACTCTCTGTATCTCTCACACTCTCTGTATCTCTCACACTCTCTATCTCTCACACTCTCTGTATCTCTCACACTCTCTGTATCTCTCACACTCACTGTATCTCGCACACTCTCTGTATCTCTCACACTCTCTGTATCTCTCACTCACACTCTGTATCTCTCACACACTCTGTATCTCTCACTCTCACTGTATCTCTCACACTCTCTATCTCGCACACTCTCTGTATCTCACACTCACTGTATTTCTCACACTCTCTGTATCTCTCACTCTCCGTATCTCTCACACTCTGTATCTCTCACACTCTCTGTATCTCTCACACTCTCTGTATCTCTCACACTCTGTATCTCTCACACTCTGTTTCTCACACTCTCACTGTATCTCTCACACTTTGTATCTCTCACACTCTCTGTATCTCTCACTCTCTGTAACTCTCACACTCTATCTCACACTCTCTGTATCTCTCAGACTCTCTGTATCTCTCACACTCTCTGTAACTCTCACACTCTCTGTATCTCTCACACTCTCTGTATCTCTCACACTCTCTGTATCTCTCACAATCACTGTATCTCTCACACTCTCTGTCTCTCACACTCTCTGTATCTCTCACACTCACTGCATCTCTCACACTCTCTGTATATCTCACACTCTCTGTATCTCTCACTCACTCTCCGTATCTCTCACACTCTCTATCTCTCACTCACTGTATCTCACACACTCTCTGTATCTCTCACACTCTCTGTATCTCTCACACTCTCTGTATCTCGCACACTCTCTGTATCTCTCACGCTCTCTGTATCTCTCACTCACACTCTGTATCTCTCACACAGTCTGTATCTCTCACTATCACTCTATCTCTCACACTCTCTCTATCTCTCACACTCTCTGTATCTCTCACACTCTCTGTATCTCTCACACTCTCTGTATCTCACAATCTCTGTATCTCACACTTTGTATCTCTCACACTCTCTGTATCTCTCACACTCTCTGTATCTCTCACACTCACTGTATCTCTGACACTCTCTGTATCTCTCACACTCTGTATCTCACATTCTCTGTATCTCTCACACTCTCTGAATCTCTCACACTCTCTGTATCTCTCACACTCTCTGTATCTCTCACACTCTCTGTATCTCTCACACTCTCTGTTTCTCTCACACTCTCTGGATCTCTCACACTCTCTGGATCTCTCACACTCTATCTCACACTCTCTGTATCTCTCACACTCTCTGTATCTCTCACACTCTCTGTATCTCTCACTCTCTGTAACTCTCACACTCTGTATCTCACACTCTCTTTATCGCTCAGACTCTCTGTATCTCTCACACTCTCTGTATCTCTCACACTCTCTGGATCTCTCACTCTCACTGCATCTCTCACTCTCACTGTATCTCTCACACTCTGTATCTCTCACACTCTCTGTATCTCTCACACTCTCTGTATCTCTCACATTCTCTGTATCTCTCACACTCTCTGCATCTCTCACACTCTCTGCATCTCTCACACTCGCTGTATCTCTCTATCTCTCACACTCGCTATCTCTCACACTCTCTGTATCTCTCACACTCACTGCATCTCTCACACTCTCTGTATATCTCACACTCTCTGTATCTCACACTCTCTGTATCTCACACTTTGTATCTCTCACACTCACTGTATCTCTCACACTCTCTGTATCTCTCACACTCTCTGTATATCTCACACTCACTGTATCTCTCACACTCTCTGTATCTCTCACACTCTGTATCTCACATTCTCTGTATCTCTCACACTCTCTGTATCTCTCACACTCTCTGTATCTCTCACTCTCTGTATCTCTCACACTCTGTATCTCTCACACTCTCTGTATCTCTCACACTCTCTGTATCTCTCACTCTGTAACTCTCACACTCTGTATCTCACACTCTCTTTATCGCTCAGACTCTCTGTATCTCTCACACTCTCTGTATCTCTCACTCTCACTGTATCTCTCACTCTCACTGTATCTCTCACACTCTGTATCTCTCACACTCTCTGTATCTCTCACACTCTCTGTATCTCTCACTCTCACTGTATCTCTCACACTCACTGTATCTCTCACACTCTCTATCTCTCACACGCTCTGTATCTCTCACACTCACTGCATCTCTCACACTCTCTGTATCTCTCACACTCACTGTATCTCTCACACTCTCTATCTCTCACACGCTCTGTATCTCTCACACTCACTGCATCTCTCACACTCTCTGTATATCTCACACTCTCTGTATCTCTCACTCACTCTCCGTATCTCTCACACTCTCTATCTCTCACTCACTGTATCTCTCACACTCTCTGTATTTCTCACACTCACTGTATCTCGCACACTCTCTGTATCTCTCACTCTCACTGTATCTCTCACACTCTCTATCTCTCACACTCTCTATCTCTCACACTCTCTGTATCTCTCACACTCTCTGTATCTCTCACACTCTCTGTATCTCACACTCTCTGTATCTCGCACTTTGTATCTCTCACACTCTCTGTATCTCTCACACTCTCTGTATCTCTCACACTCTCTGTATCTCACACTCTCTGTATCTCACACTTTGTATCTCTCACACTCTCTGTATCTCTCACACACTCTGTATCTCTCACTCCACACTCTGTATCTCTCACACACTCTGTATCTCTCACTCTCACTGTATCTCTCACACTCTCTATCTCTCACACTCTCTATCTCTCACACTCTCTGTATCTCTCACACTCTCTGTATCTCACACTCTCTGTATCTCACACTTTGTATCTCTCACACTCTCTGTATCTCTCACACTCTCTGTATCTCTCACACTCTCTGTATCTCTCACACTCACTGTATCTCTCACACTCTGTATCTCACACTCTCTGTATCTCACAATCTCTGTATCTCACACTTTGTATCTCTCACACTCTCTGTATCTCTCACACTCTCTGTATCTCTCACACTCTCTGTATCTCACACTCTCTGTATCTCACACTTTGTATCTCTCACACTCTCTGTATCTCTCACACTCTGTATCTCTCACACTCTGTATCTCTCACACTCTCTGTATCTCTCACACTCACTGTATCACTCACACTCTCTGTATCTCTCACACTCTGTATCTCACATTCTCTGTATCTCTCACACTCTCTGAATCTCTCACACTCTCTGTATCTCTCACACTCTCTGTATCTCTCACACTCTCTGTATCTCTCACACTCTCTGTATCTCTCTCACTCTCTGGATCTCTCACACTCTGGATCTCTCACACTCTATCTCACACTCTCTGTATCTCTCACACTCTCTGTATCTCTCACTCTCTGTAACTCTCACACTCTGTATCTCACACTCTCTTTATCGCTCAGACTCTCTGTATCTCTCACACTCTCTGTATCTCTCACTCTCACTGTATCTCTCACTCTCACTGTATCTCTCACACTCTGTATCTCTCACACTCTCTGTATCTCTCACACTCTCTGTATCTCTCACACTCTCTGTATCTCTCACACTCTCTGCATCTCTCACACTCTCTGCATCTCTCACACTCGCTGTATCTCTCACACTCTCTATCTCTCACACTCACTGTATCTCTCACACTCTCTATCTCTCACGCTCTCTATCGCTCAGTCTCTCTGTATCTCTCACACTCTCTGTATATCTCACACTCTCTGTATCTCTCGCACTCACTGTATGTCGCACACTCTCTGTGTCTCTCACACTCTGTATCTCACATTCTCTGTATCTCTCACACTCTCTGTATCTCTCACACTCTCTGTATCTCTCACACTCTCTGTATCTCTCACACTCTCTGTATCTCTCACACTCTCTGTATCTCTCACACTCTCTGTTTCTCTCACACTCTGTAACTCACACTCTCTGTATCTCTCACACTCTCTGTATCTCTCACACTCTCTGTATCTCTCACTCTCTGTAACTCTCACACTCTGTATCTCACACTCTCTGTATCTCTCAGACTCTCTGTATCTCTCACATTCTCTGTATCTCTCACACTCTCTGTATCTCTCACTCTCACTGTATCTCTCTCTCTCACACTCTCTGTATCTCTCACACTCTCTGTATATCTCACACTCACTGTATCTCTCACCTCTCTGTATATCTCACACTATCTGTATCTCTCACTCTCACTGTATCTCTCACCTCTCTGTATATCTCACACTCTCTGTATCTCTCACACTCACTGTATCTTTCACCTCTCTGTATATCTCACACTATCTGTATCTCTCACTCTCCGTATCTCGCACTTTGTATCTCTCACACTCTCTGTATCTCTCACACTCTCTGTATCTCTCACACTCTCTGTATCTCACACTCTCTGTATCTCACACTTTGTATCTCTCACACTCTCTGTATCTCTCACACACTCTGTATCTCTCACTCCACACTCTGTATCTCTCACACACTCTGTATCTCTCACTCTCACTGTATCTCTCACACTCTCTATCTCTCACACTCTCTATCTCTCACACTCTCTGTATCTCTCACACTCTCTGTATCTCACACTCTCTGTATCTCACACTTTGTATCTCTCACACTCTCTGTATCTCTCACACTCTCTGTATCTCTCACACTCTCTGTATCTCTCACACTCACTGTATCTCTCACACTCTGTATCTCACACTCTCTGTATCTCACAATCTCTGTATCTCACACTTTGTATCTCTCACACTCTCTGTATCTCTCACACTCTCTGTATCTCTCACACTCTCTGTATCTCACACTCTCTGTATCTCACACTTTGTATCTCTCACACTCTCTGTATCTCTCACACTCTGTATCTCTCACACTCTGTATCTCTCACACTCTCTGTATCTCTCACACTCACTGTATCACTCACACTCTCTGTATCTCTCACACTCTGTATCTCACATTCTCTGTATCTCTCACACTCTCTGAATCTCTCACACTCTCTGTATCTCTCACACTCTCTGTATCTCTCACACTCTCTGTATCTCTCACACTCTCTGTATCTCTCTCACTCTCTGGATCTCTCACACTCTGGATCTCTCACACTCTATCTCACACTCTCTGTATCTCTCACACTCTCTGTATCTCTCACTCTCTGTAACTCTCACACTCTGTATCTCACACTCTCTTTATCGCTCAGACTCTCTGTATCTCTCACACTCTCTGTATCTCTCACTCTCACTGTATCTCTCACTCTCACTGTATCTCTCACACTCTGTATCTCTCACACTCTCTGTATCTCTCACACTCTCTGTATCTCTCACACTCTCTGTATCTCTCACACTCTCTGCATCTCTCACACTCTCTGCATCTCTCACACTCGCTGTATCTCTCACACTCTCTATCTCTCACACTCACTGTATCTCTCACACTCTCTATCTCTCACGCTCTCTATCGCTCAGTCTCTCTGTATCTCTCACACTCTCTGTATATCTCACACTCTCTGTATCTCTCGCACTCACTGTATGTCGCACACTCTCTGTGTCTCTCACACTCTGTATCTCACATTCTCTGTATCTCTCACACTCTCTGTATCTCTCACACTCTCTGTATCTCTCACACTCTCTGTATCTCTCACACTCTCTGTATCTCTCACACTCTCTGTATCTCTCACACTCTCTGTTTCTCTCACACTCTGTAACTCACACTCTCTGTATCTCTCACACTCTCTGTATCTCTCACACTCTCTGTATCTCTCACTCTCTGTAACTCTCACACTCTGTATCTCACACTCTCTTTATCGCTCAGACTCTCTGTATCTCTCACACTCTCTGTATCTCTCACTCTCACTGTATCTCTCACTCTCACTGTATCTCTCACACTCTGTATCTCTCACACTCTCTGTATCTCTCACACTCTCTGTATCTCTCACTCTCACTGTATCTCTCACACTCACTGTATCTCTCACTCTCTATCTCTCACACGCTCTGTATCTCTCACACTCACTGCATCTCTCACACTCTCTGTATCTCTCACACTCACTGTATCTCTCACACTCTCTATCTCTCACACGCTCTGTATCTCTCACACTCACTGCATCTCTCACACTCTCTGTATATCTCACACTCTCTGTATCTCTCACTCACTCTCCGTATCTCTCACACTCTCTATCTCTCACTCACTGTATCTCTCACACTCTCTGTATTTCTCACACTCACTGTATCTCGCACACTCTCTGTATCTCTCACTCTCACTGTATCTCTCACACTCTCTATCTCTCACACTCTCTATCTCTCACACTCTCTGTATCTCTCACACTCTCTGTATCTCTCACACTCTCTGTATCTCACACTCTCTGTATCTCGCACTTTGTATCTCTCACACTCTCTGTATCTCTCACACTCTCTGTATCTCTCACACTCTCTGTATCTCACACTCTCTGTATCTCACACTTTGTATCTCTCACACTCTCTGTATCTCTCACACACTCTGTATCTCTCACTCCACACTCTGTATCTCTCACACACTCTGTATCTCTCACTCTCACTGTATCTCTCACACTCTCTATCTCTCACACTCTCTATCTCTCACACTCTCTGTATCTCTCACACTCTCTGTATCTCACACTCTCTGTATCTCACACTTTGTATCTCTCACACTCTCTGTATCTCTCACACTCTCTGTATCTCTCACACTCTCTGTATCTCTCACACTCACTGTATCTCTCACACTCTGTATCTCACACTCTCTGTATCTCACAATCTCTGTATCTCACACTTTGTATCTCTCACACTCTCTGTATCTCTCACACTCTCTGTATCTCTCACACTCTCTGTATCTCACACTCTCTGTATCTCACACTTTGTATCTCTCACACTCTCTGTATCTCTCACACTCTGTATCTCTCACACTCTGTATCTCTCACACTCTCTGTATCTCTCACACTCACTGTATCACTCACACTCTCTGTATCTCTCACACTCTGTATCTCACATTCTCTGTATCTCTCACACTCTCTGAATCTCTCACACTCTCTGTATCTCTCACACTCTCTGTATCTCTCACACTCTCTGTATCTCTCACACTCTCTGTATCTCTCTCACTCTCTGGATCTCTCACACTCTGGATCTCTCACACTCTATCTCACACTCTCTGTATCTCTCACACTCTCTGTATCTCTCACTCTCTGTAACTCTCACACTCTGTATCTCACACTCTCTTTATCGCTCAGACTCTCTGTATCTCTCACACTCTCTGTATCTCTCACTCTCACTGTATCTCTCACTCTCACTGTATCTCTCACACTCTGTATCTCTCACACTCTCTGTATCTCTCACACTCTCTGTATCTCTCACACTCTCTGTATCTCTCACACTCTCTGCATCTCTCACACTCTCTGCATCTCTCACACTCGCTGTATCTCTCACACTCTCTATCTCTCACACTCACTGTATCTCTCACACTCTCTATCTCTCACGCTCTCTATCGCTCAGTCTCTCTGTATCTCTCACACTCTCTGTATATCTCACACTCTCTGTATCTCTCGCACTCACTGTATGTCGCACACTCTCTGTGTCTCTCACACTCTGTATCTCACATTCTCTGTATCTCTCACACTCTCTGTATCTCTCACACTCTCTGTATCTCTCACACTCTCTGTATCTCTCACACTCTCTGTATCTCTCACACTCTCTGTATCTCTCACACTCTCTGTTTCTCTCACACTCTGTAACTCACACTCTCTGTATCTCTCACACTCTCTGTATCTCTCACACTCTCTGTATCTCTCACTCTCTGTAACTCTCACACTCTGTATCTCACACTCTCTGTATCTCTCAGACTCTCTGTATCTCTCACATTCTCTGTATCTCTCACACTCTCTGTATCTCTCACTCTCACTGTATCTCTCTCTCTCACACTCTCTGTATCTCTCACACTCTCTGTATATCTCACACTCACTGTATCTCTCACCTCTCTGTATATCTCACACTATCTGTATCTCTCACTCTCACTGTATCTCTCACCTCTCTGTATATCTCACACTCTCTGTATCTCTCACACTCACTGTATCTTTCACCTCTCTGTATATCTCACACTATCTGTATCTCTCACTCTCCGTATCTCTCACACTCTCTATCTCTCACTCACTGTATCTCTCACACTCTCTGTATCTCTCACTCTCAGTGTATCTCTCACTCTCACTGTATCTCTCACACTCTCTGTATCTCTCACACTCTCTGTTTGTCTCACACTCACTATATCTCTCACACTCACTATATCTCTCACACTCTCTGTATCTCTCACACTCACTGTATCTCTCACTCTCACTGTATATCTCACACTTTCTGTATCTCTCACTCACTCTCCGTATCTCTCACACTCTCTATCTCTCACTCACTGTATCTCTCACACTCTCTGTATCTCTCACACTCTCTGTATCTCTCACACTCACTGTATCTCGCACACTCTCTCTATCTCTCACACTCTCTGTATCTCTCACTCACACTCTGTATCTCTCACACTCTCTATCTCTCACGCTCTCTGTATCTCTCACACTCTCTGTATCTCTCACACTCTCTGTATCTCACACTCTCTGTATCTCACACTTTGTATCTCTCACACTCTCTGTATCTCTGACACTCACTGTATCTCTCACACTCTCTGTATCTCTCACACTCTGTATCTCACATTCTCTGTATCTCTCACACTCTCTGTATCTCTCACACTCTCTGTATCTCACACTCTCTGTATCTCACACTTTGTATCTCTCACACTCTCTGTATCTCTCACACTCACTGTATCTCTCACACTCTCTGTATCTCTCACACTCTGTATCTCACATTCTCTGTATCTCACATTCTCTGTATCTCTCACACTCTCTGTATCTCTCACACTCTCTGTATCTCACACTCTCTGTATCTCACACTTTGTATCTCTCACACTCTCTGTATCTCTCACACTCACTGTATCTCTCACACTCTCTGTATCTCTCACACTCACTGTATCTCTCACACTCTCTATCTCTCACACTCTGTATCTCACACTCTCTGTATCTCACACTTTGTATCTCTCACACTCTCTGTATCTCTCACACTCACTGTATCTCTCACACTCTCTGTATCTCTCACACTCTCTGTATCTCTCACACTCTGTATCTCACACTTTCTGTATCTCTCTCACACGCTGTATCCCTCACTGCATCTCTCACACTCTCTGTATCTCTCACTCTCTCTGTCTCTCTCACACTCTCTGTATCTCTCACACTCTCTGTATCTCACACACTCTGTATCTCTCACACTCTCTGTATCTCTCACACTCTGTATCTCTCACACTCTCTGTCTCTCTCACACTCTCTGTATCTCTCACACTCACTCTGTATCTCTCACACTCTCTGTATCTCTCACACTCTCTGTATCTCTCTATTTCTGTATCTCTCACACTCTCTGTATCTCTCACACTCACTGTATCTCTCACTCTCACTGTATCTCTCACACTCTGTCTATGTGTCCTGTCTCTCTGCTCCCCTCTTCATATTCTGCTTTTCTCTCTCACTCTCGGTTCCTTTCTCTCTCTCACACTCTGTTTGTCTCTCTACCTCTCTGTCTTTGTCAGTCTCTCTCTGCAGTTTGCCACATTCCCTGCTCTTGCTGGCGGGTTTGCTCGTTTATTGTCTCATTTTCTCCCTTGTGCTCTGCTCCAGGTCAGTTCTATGTGATGATGTCGCCGCAGGATGTGTTACCGGGCAGCACCACTCAAAGATCGATCGCCCCGCGGGCGCACCCATACTCTCTGTAAGTAACATCTGGGAACACTGCCCGGTGACACTGATACACACTTACTCACTCTCACACACACTCACTCATTCTCTCACACACACTCTCACTCTCTCTCACTCACTCACTCTCACTCTAACTCTCACTCTCTCACTCACTCACTCACTCTCACTTTCCACCCACTCTCTCACTCTCACTCTCACTCACTCTCACTCTCTCACTCACTCACTCACTCTCACTTTCCACCCACTCTCTCACCCTCACTCTCACTCACTCTCACACACAGTCTCTCACTCTCGCACTCACTCTCTCACTCTCACACTCACTCTCACTTTCACACACACTCTCTCACTCTCACTCGCACACACTCTCTCACTCTCACACTCTCACACACACTCTCTAACTCTCACACACTATCTCACTACTCTCACTCTCTCACTCTCACACTCTCTCACACACACTCTCACTCACTCTCTCACTCTCTCGCTCTCTCACTCACTCTCACTCTCTCGCTCTCTCACTCACTCTCACTCTCACACACACTCACTCTCACACACTATCTCACTACTCTCACTCTCTCACTCTCACACTCTCTCACACACACTCTCACTCTCTCGCACACACTCTCACTCTCTCACTCTCGCACTCTCTCTCTCACTCACTCTCACACTTTTTTTAAAAAAGTATATTTTATTGAAAATGTTTTTTTCCCTGAGCAACATTTTTCCCGCTTACAAAACAAACGAAACGATAATAATAATAATATACAAGTAACAAAACCTCGTACTCTATTGACCTATACTCAACTAAGCCTCCTCCCCCCCTCCCCCCCCCCCCCCCCTCCCCCCTGGGTTGCTGCCGCTGGTCATCTGTCTTCCCTCTAACGTTCCTCTAGGTAGTCGAGAAATGGCTGCCACTGCCTGGTGAACCCTTGAGCCGATCCTCTCAGGGCAAACTTTATCTGCTCCAGTTTAATAAACCCCGCCACATCGTTTACCCAGGCCTCCAGTCCGGGGGAGTTTCGCCTCCTTCCACATGAGTAGGATCCTGCGCCGGACTACTAGGGACGCAAAGGCCACGACATCGGCCTCTTTCGCCTCCTGCACTCCCGGCTCTTCCGCAACTCCAAATATAGCTAACCCCCAGCTAGGTTTGACCTGGGCCTTCACCACCTGCGAAATCACTCCCGTCACTCCCTTCCAATACCCTTCCAGTGCCGGGCACGCCCAAAACATATGTGCGTGGTTTGCCGGGCTCCCGCCACACCTCCCACATTTGTCCTCCACTCCAAAGAACCTGCTCAATCTTGCCCCCGTTATGTGTGCTCTATGTAGCACCTTAAATTGAATCAGGCTAAGCCTGGCGCATGAGGAAGAGGAATTTACCCTGCTTAGGGCATCAGCCCACATACCCTCCTCTATCTCCTCCCCTAATTCTTCTTCCCACTTTCTTTTTAGTTCGCCCACCGACTCCTCCCCCTCTTCCCTCATCTCTCTATAAATCTCTGACACCTTGCCCTCTCCGACCCACACCCCTGAAAGCACCCTGTCCTGTATCCCCTGTGTCGGGAGCCGCGGAAATTCCCTCACCTGTTGTCTAGTAAACGCCCTCACCGCCATAGATCTCAAGAAATTCCCCCGGGGTAACTTATACTTTTCCTCCAGTGCTCCCAAGCTCGCAAAAGTCCCATCTATGACTAAATCTCCCACCTTCCTAATTCCCAACTGGTACCAGCTCTGAAATCCTCCATCCATTCTTCCTGGGGCGAACCTATGGTTGTTCCTGATAGGGGACCCCACCACGGCTCCCCGCCCCCCTCTCTGTCGCCTCCACTGTCCCCATATGTTCAGTGTTGCCGCCACCACCGGGTTCGTGGTGTACTTTTTCGGTGAGAACGGTCGCGGCGCCGTCACCAGCGCCTCTAGACTCGTCCCTTTACAGGACCTTCTCTCCAGCCTTTTCCACACCGCTCCCTCACCCTCCATCATCCATCTACGTATCATTGCCACATTGGCGGCCCAATAATAATCTCCCAAGTTCGGTAGTACCAGTCCTCCTCTGTCCCTACTGCGCTGAAGGAACTCCCTCCTTACTCTCGGAACTTTCCCTGCCCACACAAAGCTCGTAATGCTCCTATCTATTTTATTAAAAAAGGTCCTGGTGATTAAAATAGGGAGACATTGAAATACAAATAAGAACCTCAGGAGGACCATCATCTTAATTGCTTGCACCCTGCCCGCCAGCGATAAAGGCTGCATGTCCCACCTCTTAAAGTCCTCCTCCATTTGTTCTACCAGCCGTGTCAGATTAAGTCTGTGCAAGGTTCCCCAGCTCCTAGCGATCTGAATCCCCAAGTATCGGAAGTTTCTTTCCACTTTCCTTAGCGGTAAGCCTTCTATCTCTCTACTCTGGTCCCCTGGATGTATCACATATAATTCACTCTTCCCCATGTTTAACCTATACCCCGAAAATTCCCCGAACCTCCTCAAGATTCGCATAACCTCTATCATCCCCCCCGCTGGGTCCGACACGTATAACAATAGGTCATCCGCGTATAACGAGACTAGGTGTTCTTCTCCCCCTCTAGTCACCCCTCTCCATTTCCTGGAGTCTCTCAACGCCATGGCCAGAGGTTCAATTGCCAACGCAAACAACAATGGAGACAGCGGGCATCCCTGTCTTGTTCCCCTATATAATCGGAAATACTCCGATCTATCTCGACCTGTAACTACGCTTGCCGTTGGTGCCCCATAAAGTAGTCTAACCCAGCGAATAAACCCGTTCCCAAACCCAAATCTCCTTAACATTTCCATAAATACTCCCACTCCACCCTATCAAATACCTTCTCTGCGTCCATTGCCGCCACTATCTCTGCCTCCCCCTCCACTGAGGGCATCATTATCACCCCTAATAGCCGTCGCACGTTAACATTCAATTGTCTCCCTTTTACGAACCCTGTCTGGTCTTCGTGCACCACCCCCGGGACACAGTCCTCTATCCTCGATGCCAGCACCTTTGCTAGCAATTTGGCGTCCACGTTCAATAGTGAAATAGGTCTATAGGACCCACACTGCATCGGATCTTTGTCCCTCTTCAAAATTAGCGATATCGTCGCCTCCGACATTGTCGGGGGTAGTGTCCCCCCTTCCCTGGCCTCATTGAACGTCCTCGCCAACAACGGGGCCAACTAGTCCACATATTTTCTGTAGAATTCCACCGGGAACCCGTCTGGCCCTGGGGTCTTCCCTGCTTGCATGCACTCTCACACTCTCACACACACTCTCTCACACTCTCTCACACGCACTCACTCTCACACTCTCATTCTCACTCTCACACACTCTCACTCTCTCACTCTCTCACACACTCTCACACTCTCTCACACACACTCACTCTCTCACTCTCACACACACTCTCACACACACTCTCACTCACTCTCTCACTCTCACACACACTCTCTCACTCGCTCACTCACTCTCACTCTCTCACACACTCCCACTCTCACTCTCACACACACTCTCTCACTCTCACACACACTCTCACACACACTCTCACTCACTCTCTCACTCTCACACACACTCTCTCACTCGCTCACTCACTCTCACTCTCTCTCACTCACTCACACACTCTCACTCTCTCACTCTCTCACTCACACTCTCACAGACACTCTCAATCTCTCACACATTCTCTCACTCTCACACTCTCACTCTCTCACTCACACACTCACTCACTCTCTCTCACTCGCTCTCTCACTCTCACACACTCTCTCACTCTCACACTCTCACTCTCACTCTCACACTCTCACTCTCTCACTCTCTCACTCTCTCACTCTCTCACTCTCTCACTCTCTCACTCACTCGCTCTCACACACTCACTCACTCTCACACACTCACTCTCTCACTCACTCTCTCTCACTCGCTCTCTCACTCTCACACACTCTCTCACTCTCACACACTCTCTCACTCTCACACACTCTCTCACTCTTACTCTCTCACTCACTCTCACTCTCACTCTCTCACTCACTCTCACTCTCTCACTCACTTACATTCTCACTCACTCTCACTCACTCTCTCACACACTCTCACTCACACTCACACTCTCACACACTCTCACTCTCTCACTCTCACACACTCACTCACTCTCACACACTCACTCACTCTAACTCACTCACTCACTCTCTCTCACTCGCTCTCTCACTCTCACTCACTCTCTCACTCTCTTACTCTTTCATTCTCTCACTCTCACACTCTCACACACACTCTCACTCGCTCTCTCACACACTCTCTCACTCTCTCACTCTCCCACTCTCATTCTCTCACTCTCACACACTCACTCTCACTCATTCTCTCACTCTCACACTCACTCACTCTCACACTCACTCTCTCACACTCACTCTCTCACACACTCTCACTCTCACTCTCTCACTCTCACACAGATTCTCTCACTCACTCTCCCGCTCTCTCACTCACTCTCTCACTCTCACACTCACATTCGCACTCTCACTCACTCATTCTCTCACACTCTCTCACTCTCACTCACATTCTCACTCACACACACTCACACACACTCACTCACTC